>NC_079384.1:22358639-22589694 GCF_021018895.1 Seriola aureovittata | reverse complement strand
AAGGAGGGAAAGAGCCGATTCAGACGCTGGAAACGTGGAAACAGCGCTTTACAACAGTATCGCATTCTCAGGTGTAGCTGATAACTTTATGACATGGTAAACATGAAATCCATCATATTCTTCATGAATGCTACTCAAATACACAGGACAACTTATCCTGAAGTGTTCTGTATAGACAGGACAATGAGTGATAAAAACTCAGTTCTCAGACACAGAGAACGCTTCTGACGAGGACTTAGAGCATATCCTGACGCTTAACAGAGCGTTACAACAGTGTCGCATTCTCAGGTGCAGCTGATAACTTTATGACATGTAAACATGAAATCCATCATATTCTTCATGAATGCTACTCAAATAGACAGGAAAACTTATCCTGAAGTGTACTGTGTAGAGATCCCACTTAATGTGAACGCTCAGATTTTGGATACACACAGACAGCGTTAAGGAGGGAAAGAGCCGCTTTAGACGCTGGAAACGTGGAAAAAGCGCTTTACAACAGTATCGCATTCTCAGGTGTAGCTGATAACTTTATGACATGTAAACATGAAATCCATCATATTCTTCATGAATGCTACTCAAATACACAGGACAACTTATCCTGAAGTGTTCTGTATAGACAGGACAATGAGTGATAAAAACTCAGTTCTCAGACACAGAGAACGCTTCTGACGAGGACTTAGAGCATATCCTGACGCTTAACAGAGCGTTACAACAGTGTCGCATTCTCAGGTGCAGCTGATAACTTTATTACATGTAAACATGAAATCCATCATATTCTTCATGAATGCTACTCAAATAGACAGGAAAACTTATCCTGAAGTGTTCTGTGTAGAAATCTCACTTAATGTGAATGCTCAGATTTTGGATACACACAGACAGCTTTAAGGAGGGAAAGAGCCGCTTTAGACGCTGGAAACGTGGAAACAGCGCTTTACAACAGTATCGCTTTCTCAGGTGTAGCTGATAACTTTATGACATGTAAACATGAAATCCATCATATTCTTCATGAATGCTACTCAAATACACAGGACAACTTATCCTGAAGTGTTCTGTATAGACAGGACAATGAGTGACAAAAACTCAGTTCTCAGACACAGAGAAAGCTTCTGACGAGGACTTAGAGCAGATCCTGACGCTTAACAGAGCGTTACAACAGTATCGCATTCTCAGGTGCAGCTGATAACTTTATTACATGTAAACATGAAATCCATCATATTCTTCATGAATGCTACTCAAATAGACAGGAAAACTTATCCTGAAGTGTACTGTGTAGAGATCCCACTTAATGTGAACGCTCAGATTTTGGATACACACAGACAGCGTTAAGGAGGGAAAGAGCCGCTTTAGACGCTGGAAACGTGGAAAAAGCGCTTTACAACAGTATCGCATTCTCAGGTGTAGCTGATAACTTTATGACATGTAAACATGAAATCCATCATATTCTTCATGAATGCTACTCAAATAGACAGGAAAACTTATCCTGAAGTGTTCTGTGTAGAAATCTCACTTAATGTGAATGCTCAGAATTTGGATACACACAGACAGCTTTAAGGAGGGAAAGAGCCGATTCAGACGCTGGAAACGTGGAAACAGCGCTTTACAACAGTATCGCATTCTCAGGTGTAGCTGATAACTTTATGACATGTAAACATGAAATCCATCATATTCTTCATGAATGCTACTCAAATACACAGGACAACTTATCCTGAAGTGTTCTGTATAGACAGGACAATGAGTGATAAAAACTCAGTTCTCAGACACAGAGAACGCTTCTGACGAGGACTTAGAGCATATCCTGACGCTTAACAGAGCGTTACAACAGTGTCGCATTCTCAGGTGCAGCTGATAACTTTATTACATGTAAACATGAAATCCATCATATTCTTCATGAATGCTACTCAAATAGACAGGAAAACTTATCCTGAAGTGTTCTGTGTAGAAATCTCACTTAATGTGAATGCTCAGATTTTGGATACACACAGACAGCTTTAAGGAGGGAAAGAGCCGATTCAGACGCTGGAAACGTGGAAACAGCGCTTTACAACAGTGTCGCATTCTCAGGTGCAGCTGATAACTTTATTACATGTAAACATGAAATCCATCATATTCTTCATGAATGCTACTCAAATAGACAGGAAAACTTATCCTGAAGTGTACTGTGTAGAGATCCCACTTAATGTGAACGCTCAGATTTTGGATACACACAGACAGCGTTAAGGAGGGAAAGAGCCGCTTTAGACGCTGGAAACGTGGAAACAGCGCTTTACAACAGTATCGCATTCTCAGGTGTAGCTGATAACTTTATGACATGTAAACATGAAATCCATCATATTCTTCATGAATGCTACTCAAATAGACAGGAAAACTTATCCTGAAGTGTTCTGTATAGACAGGACAATGAGTGACAAAAACTCAGTTCTCAGACACAGAGAAAGCTTCTGACGAGGACTTAGAGCAGATCCTGACGCTTAACAGAGCGTTACAACAGTATCGCATTCTCAGGTGTAGCTGATAACTTTATGACATGTAAACATGAAATCCATCATATTCTTCATGAATGCTACTCAAATACACAGGAAAACTTATCCTGAAGTGTTCTGTGTAGAAATCTCACTTAATGTGAATGCTCAGATTTTGGATACACACAGACAGCTTTAAGGAGGGAAAGAGCCGATTCAGACGCTGGAAACGTGGAAACAGCGCTTTCTAAGAGTATTGCATTCTCAGGTGTAACTGATAACTTTATGACATGTAAACATGAAATCCATCATATTCTTCATGAATGCTACTCAAATAGACAGGAAAACTTATCCTGAAGTGTTCTGTATAGACAGGACAATGAGTGACAAAAACTCAGTTCTCAGACACAGAGAAAGCTTCTGACGAGGACTTAGAGCAGATCCTGACGCTTAAACAGCGCTATTGAACAGTATTGCATTCTCAGGTGTAACTGATAACTTTATGACATGTAAACATGAAATCCATCATATTCTTCATGAATGCTACTCAAATAGACAGGAAAACTTATCCTGAAGTGTTCTGTGTAGGAATCAGACTTAATGTGAATGCTCAGATTTTGGATACACACAGACAGCTTTAAGGAGGAAAGAGCCGATTCAGACACTGGAAACGTGAAAACAGCGCTATCTAACAGTATTGCATTCTCAGGTGTAACTGATAACTTTATGACATGTAAACATGAAATCCATCATATTCTTCATGAATGCTACTCAAATAGACAGGAAAACTTATCCTGAAGTGTTCTGTATAGACAGGACAATGAGTGACAAAAACTCAGTTCTCAGACACAGAGAAAGCTTCTGACGAGGACTTAGATCAGATCCTGACGTTTAACAGCGCTTTTCAACAGTATGACCTTATAAGGTGTAACTGATAACTTTATGACATGTAAACATGAAATCCATCATATTCTTCATGAATGTTACTGAAATAGACAGGAAAATTTATCCTGAAGTGTTCTGTGTAGAAATCCCACTAAATGTGAATGCTGAGATTTTTGAGAAACACAGACAGCTTTAATGAGGAAAGGAGCCGATTTAGGGGCTGGAAACGTGAAAACAGCTCTTTTCAACAGTATTGCATTCTCAGGTGTAACTGATAACTTTATGACATGTAAACATGAAATCCATCATATTCTTCATGAATGCTACTCAAATAGACAGGAAAACTTATCCTGAAGTGTTCTGTGTAGAAATCCCACTAAATGTGAATGCTCAGATTTTGGATACACACAGACGGCTTTCACGAGGGAAAGAGCCGATTTAGACGCTTAAACAGCGCTATTGAACAGTATTGCATTCTCAGGTGTAACTGATAACTTTATGACATGTAAACATGAAATCCATCATATTCTCCATGAATTCTACTCAAATAGAAAGGAAAACTTATCCTGAAGTGTTCTGTGTAGAAATCCCACTAAATGTGAATGCTTAATTTTTGGAGAAACACAGACAGCTTTAACGAGGGAAAGAGCCGATTTAGACGCTGGAAACGTGGAAACACCGCTTTTCAACCATATCGCATTCTCAGGTGTAACTGATAACTTTATGACATGTATACATTAATCCATCTTATTCTTCATGAATGCTACTCAAATAAACAGGAAAACTTATCCTGAAGTGTTCTGTACAGACAGGACAACGAGTGAGAAAAACACAGTTCTCAGACACAGAGACATCTTCTAAGGAGGAAAAGAGCCGATCCTGACACTTAAAAAGCGTTATTGAACAGTATTGCATTCTCAGGTGTAACTAATGACTTTATGACGTGTAAACATGAAATCCATCATATTCTTCATGAATTCTACTCAAATAGACAGGAAAACTTATCCTGAATGTTCTTTGCAGACAGGACGAGTGAGAAAAACTCAGATCTCAGACTCAGAGCCAGCTTCTAAGGAGAAACAGAGACGATCCTGACGCTTAAAAAGCGCTATCTAAAAGTATTGCATTCTCATGTGTAACTGATAACTTTTTGACATGTAAACATGAAATCCATCATATTCTTCATGAATGCTACTAAAATAGACAGGAAAACTTAAACATGAAATCCATCATATTCTTCATGAATGCTACTCAAATAGACAGGAAAACTTATCCTGAAGTGTTCTGTGTTTAAATCCCACTAAATGTGAATGCTCAGATTTTGGATACACACAGATGGCTCTCAGGAGGGAAAGAGCCGATTTAGACGCTTAAACAGCGCTATTGAACAGTATTGCATTCTCAGTTGTAACTGATAACTTTATGACATGTAAACATGAAATCCATCATATTCTTCATGAATTCTACTCAAATAGACAGGAAAACTTATCTTGAAGTGTTCTATGTAGGAATCAGACTTAATGTGAATTCTGAGATTTTGGAGACACACAGAAAGCTTTAATGAGTAAAAGAGCCGATCCAGTCGCTGGAAACGTGAAAACAGCGCTATCTAACAGTATTGCATTCTCAGGTGTAACTGATAACTTTATGACATGTAAATATGAAATCCATCATATTCTTCTTGAATGCTACTCAAATAGACAGGAAAACTTATCCTGAAGTGTTCTGTATAGACAGGACAATGAGTGACAAAAACTCAGTTTTCAGACACAGAGAAAGCTTCTGACGAGGACTTAGAGCAGATCCTGACGTTTAACAGCGCTTTTCAACAGTATTGCATTCTCAGGTGTAACTGATAACTTTATGACATGTAAACATGAAATCCATCATATTCTTCATGAATGCTACTAAAATAGACAGGAAAACTTAAACATGAAGTCCATCATATTCTTCATGAATGCTACTCAAATAGACAGGAAAACTTATCCTGAAGTGTTCTGTGTAGAAATCCCACTAAATGTGAATGCTCAGATTTTGGATACACACAGACGGCTCTCACGAGGGAAAGAGCCGATTTAGACGCTTAAACAGCGCTATTGAACAGTATTGCATTCTCAGGTGTAACTGATAACTTTATGACATGTAAACATGAAATCCATCATATTCTCCATGAATTCTACTCAAATAGACAGGAAAACTTATCCTGAAGTGTTCTGTGTAGAAATCCCACTAAATGTGAATGCTGAGATTTTGGAGAAACACAGACAGCTTTAACGAGGGAAAGAGCCGATTTAGACGCTGGAAACGTGGAAACACCGCTTTTCAACCGTATCGCATTCTCAGGTGTAACTGATAACTTTATGACATGTAAACATGAAATCCATCTCATTCTTCATGAATGCTACTCAAATAAACAGGAAAACTTATCCTGAAGTGTTCTGTACAGACAGGACAACGAGTGAGAAAAACACAGTTCTCAGACACAGAGACATCTTCTAAGGAGGAAAAGAGCCGATCCTGACACTTAAAAAGCGTTATTGAACAGTATTGCATTCTCAGGTGTAACTAATGACTTTATGACGTGTAAACATGAAATCCATCATATTCTTCATGAATTCTACTCAAATAGACAGGAAAACTTATCCTGAATGTTCTTTGCAGACAGGACGAGTGAGAAAAACTCAGATCTCAGACTCAGAGCCAGCTTCTAAGGAGAAAAAGAAACGATCCTGACGCTTAAAAAGCGCTATCTAAAAGTATTGCATTCTCATGTGTAACTGATAACTTTATGACATGTAAACATGAAATCCATCATATTCTTCATGAATGTTACTAAAATAGACAGGAAAACTTAAACATGAAATCCATCATATTCTTCATGAATGTTATTCAAATAGACAGGAAAACTTATCCTGAAGTGTTCTGTGTAGAAATCCCACTACATGTGATTTTTCATTTAGTGGGATTTCTACACAGAACACTTCAGGATCAGATTTCCTGTCTATTTGAGTAGCATTCATGAAGAATATGATGGATTTCATGTTTACATGTCATAATGTTATCAGTTACACCTGAGAATGCACTACTGTTCAACGGCACTGTTTTAACGTTTCCAGCGTCTAAATCGGCTCTTTCCCTCGTTAAAGCTGTCTGTGTGTATCCAAAATCTGAGCATTCACATTTAGTGGGATTTTTACAGATAACACTCCAGGATCAGATTTACTCTCTATTTGAGTAGCATTCATGAAGAATATGATGGATTTCATGTTTACATGTCATAAAGATATCAGTTACACCTGAGAATACAATACTGGTCAACAGCGCTGTTTTAAAGTTTCCAGCGCATTGATCGGCTCTTTCCCTCGTTAAAGCTGTCTGTGTGTGTCCAAAATCTCAGCATTCTTATTTAGTGGGATTTCTACACAGAACACTCCAGGATCAGTTTTCCTGTCTATTTGAGTAGCATTCAGGAAGAATATGATGGATTCCACGTTTACATGTCATAAAGTTATCAGTTACACCTGAGAATGCAATACTGTTCAACAGCGCTGTCTTAACGTTTCCAGGGCCTAGATCGGCTCTTTCCCTCGTTAAAGCTGTCTGTGTCTCTCCAAAAACTCAGCATTCACATTTAGTGGGATTTCTACACAGAACACTTCAGGATCAGTTTTCCTGTCTATTTGAGTAGCATTCATGAAGAATATGATGGATTTCATGTTTACATGTCATAAAGTTATCAGCTACACCTTATAATGCGATACTGTTGAAAAGCGCTGTTAAGCGTCAGGATCTGCTCTAAGTCCTCGTCAGAAGCTCTCTCTTGTCTGAGAACTGAGTTTTTGTCACTCATTGTCCTGTCTATACAGAACACTTCAGGATATGTTTTTCTGTCTATTTGAGTAGCATTCATGAAGAATATGATGGATTTCATGTTTACATGTCATAAAGTTATCAGCTACACCTGAGAATGCGATACTGTTGTAAAGCGCTGTTTCCACGTTTCCAGCGTCTAAATCGGCTCTTTCCCTCGTTAAAGCTGTCTGTGTGTATCCAAAATCTGAGCATTCACATTTAGTGGGATTTCTACACAGAACACTTCAGGATAAGTTTTCCGGTCTATTTGAGTAGCATTCATGAAGAATATGATGGATTTCATGTTTCAAGTTATCAGCTACACCTGAGAATGCGATACTGTTGAAAAGCGCTGTTTCCACGTTTACAGCGTCTGAATCGGCTCTTTCCCTCGTCAAAGCTGTCTGTGTGTATCCAAAATCAGAGCATTCACATTTAGTGGGATTTCTACACAGAACACTTCAGGATAAGTTTTCCTGTCTATTTGAGTAGCATTCATGAAGAATATGATGGATTTCATGTTTACATGTCATAAAGTTATCAGCTAAACCTTAGAATGCGATACTGTTGAAAAGCGCTGTTTCCACGTTTCCAGCGTCTAAATCGGCTCTTTCCCTCGTTAAAGCTGTCTGTGTGTATCCAAAATCTGAGCATTCACATTTAGTGGGATTTCTACACAGAACACTTCAGGATAAGTTTTCCTGTCTATTTGAGTAGCATTCATGAAGAATATGATGCATTTCATGTTTACATGTCATAAAGTTATCAGCTACACCTTAGAATGCGATACTGTTGAAAAGCTCTGTTAAGCGTCAGGATCTGCTCTAAGTCCTCGTAAGAAGCGTTCTCTGTGTCTGAGAATTGAGTTTTTGTCACTCATTGTCCTGTCTATACAAAACACTTCAGGATAGGTTTTCCTGTCTATTTGAGTAGCATTCATGAAGAATATGATGGATTCCATGTTTACATGTCATAAAGTTATCAGCTACACCTGAGAATGCGATACTGTTGTAAAGCGCTGTTTCCACGTTTCCAGCGTCTAAATCGGCTCTTTCCCTCGTTAAAGCTGTCTGTGTGTATCCAAAATCTGAGCATTCACATTTAGTGGGATTTCTACACAGAACACTTCAGTATAGGTTTTCCTTTCTATTTGAGTAGCATTCATGAAGAATATGATGGATTTCATGTTTACATGTAATAAAGTTATCAGCTAAACCTTAGAATGCGATACTGTTGAAAAGCGCTGTTTCCACGTTTCCAGCGTCTAAATCGGCTCTTTCCCTCGTTAAAGCTGTCTGTGTGTATCCAAAATCTGAGCATTCACATTTAGTGGGATTTCTACACAGAACACTTCAGGATAAGTTTTCCTGTCTATTTGAGTAGCATTCATGAAGAATATGATGCATTTCATGTTTACATGTCATAAAGTTATGAGCTACACCTTAGAATGCGATACTGTTGAAAAGCTCATTTAAGCGTCAGGATCTGCTCTAAGTCCTCGTAAGAAGCGTTCTCTGTGTCTGAGAACTGAGTTTTTGTCACTCATTGTCCTGTCTATACAAAACACTTCAGGATAGGTTTTCCTGTCTATTTGAGTAGCATTCATGAAGAATATGATGGATTTCATGTTTACATGTCATAAAGTTATCAGCTACACCTGAGAATGCGATACTGTTGTAAAGCGCTGTTTCCACGTTTCCAGCGTCTAAATCGGCTCTTTCCCTCGTTAAAGCTGTCTGTGTGTATCCAAAATCTGAGCATTCACATTTAGTGGGATTTCTACACAGAACACTTCAGTATAGGTTTTCCTGTCTATTTGAGTAGCATAAATGAAGAATATGATGGATTTCATGTTTACATGTCATAAAGTTATCAGTGACACCTTAGAATGCGATACTGTTGAAAAGCGCTGTTTCCACGTTTCCAGCGTCTAAATCGGCTCTTTCCCTCATTAAAGCTGTCTGTGTGTATCCAAAATCTGAGCATTCACATTTAGTGGGATTTCTACACAGAACACTTCAGGATAAGTTTTCCTGTCTATTTGAGTAGCATTCATGAAGAATATGATGGATTTCATGTTTACATGTCATAAAGTTATCAGCTACACCTTAGAATGCGATACTGTTGAAAAGCGCTTTTAAGCGTCAGGATCTGCTCTAAGTCCTCGTCAGAAGCTTTCTCTGTGTCTGAGCACTGAGTTTTTGTCACTCATTGTCCTGTCTATACAGAACACTTCAGGATAGGTTTTCCTGTCTATTTGAGTAGCATTCATGAAGAATATGATGGATTTCATGTTTACATGTCATAAAGTTATCAGTTACACCTGAGAATGCGATACTGTTGAAAAGCGCTGTTTCCACGTTTCCAGCGTCTAAATCGGCTCTTTCCCTCGTTAAAGCTGTCTGTGTGTATCCAAAATCTGAGCATTCACATTTAGTGGGATTTCTACACAGAACACTTCAGGATAAGTTTTCCTGTCTATTTGAGTAGCATTCATGAAGAATATGATGGATTTCATGTTTACATGTCATAAAGTTATCAGCTAAACCTTAGAATGCGATACTGTTGAAAAGCGCTGTTTCCACGTTTCCAGCGTCTAAATCGGCTCTTTCCCTCGTTAAAGCTGTCTGTGTGTATCCAAAATCTGAGCATTCACATTTAGTGGGATTTCTACACAGAACACTTCAGGATAAGTTTTCCTGTCTATTTGAGTAGCATTCATGAAGAATATGATGCATTTCATGTTTACATGTCATAAAGTTATCAGCTACACCTTAGAATGCGATACTGTTGAAAAGCTCTGTTAAGCGTCAGGATCTGCTCTAAGTCCTCGTAAGAAGCGTTCTCTGTGTCTGAGAACTGAGTTTTTGTCACTCATTGTCCTGTCTATACAGAACACTTCAGGATATGTTTTCCTGTCTATTTGAGTAGCATTCATGAAGAATATGATGGATTTCATGTTTACATGTCATAAAGCTATCAGCTACACCTGAGAATGCGATACTGTTGTAAAGCGCTGTTTCCACGTTTCCAGCGTCTAAATCGGCTCTTTCCCTCCTTAAAGCTGTCTGTGTGTATCCAAAATCTGAGCATTCACATTTAGTGGGATTTCTACACAGAACACTTCAGGATAAGTTTTCCTGTCTATTTGAGTAGCATTCATGAAGAATATGATGGATTTCATGTTTACATGTCATAAAGTTATCAGCTACACCTTAGAATGCGATACTGTTGAAAAGTGCTTTTAAGCGTCAGGATCTGCTAAGTCCTCGTCAGAAGCTTTCTCTGTGTCTGAGAACTGAGTTTTTGTCACTCATTGTCCTGTCTATACAGAAAACTTCAGGATAGGTTTTCCTGTCTATTTGAGTAGCATTCATGAAGAATATGATGGATTTCATGTTTACATGTCATAAAGTTATCAGTTACACCTGAGAATGCAATACTGTTAGAAAGCGCTGTTTTAACTTTTCCAGCGCCTAAATCGTCTCTTTTCCTCGTTAAAGCTGTCTGTGTGTATCCAAAATCTGAGCATTCACATTTAGTGGGATTTCTACACAGAACACTTCAGGATAAGTTCTCCTGTCTATTTGAGTAGCATTCATGAAGAATATGATGGATTTCATGTTTACATGTCATAAAGTTATCAGTTACACCTGAGAATGCAATACTGTTCAACAGCGCTGTCTTAACTTTTCCAGCGCCTAGATCGGCTCTTTCCCTCGTTAAAGCTCTCTGTGTCTCTCCGAAATCTCAGCATTCACATTTAGTGGGATTTTTACACATAACACTCCAGGATCAGATTTCCTGTCTATTTGAGTAGCATTCATGAAGAATGTGATGGATTTCATGTTTACATGTCATAAAGATATCAGTTACACCTGAGAATGCAATACTGTTAAACAGCGCTGTTTTAAAGTTTCCAGCGCATTGATCGGCTCTTTCCCTCGTTAAAGCTGTCTGTGTGTGTCCAAAATCTCAGCATTCGCATTTAGTGGGATTTCTACACAGTACACTCCAGGATCAGTTTTCCTGTCTATTTGAGTAGCATTCAGGAAGAATATGATGGATTCCACGTTTACATGTCATAAAGTTATCAGTTACACCTGAGAATGCAATACTGTTCAACAGCGCTGTTAAGCGTCAGGATCTGCTCTAAGTCCTCGTCAGAAGCTCTCTCTTGTCTGAGAACTGAGTTTTTGTCACTCATTGTCCTGTCTATATACAACACTTCAGGATAGGTTTTCGTGTCTATTTGAGTAGCATTCATGAAGAATATGATGGATTTCATGTTTACATGTCATAAAGTTATCAGTTACACCTGAGAATGCAATACTGGTGAAAAGTGCTGTTTCCACGTTTCCAGTGTCTAAATCGGCTCTTTCCCTCGTTAAAGCTGTCTGTGTGTGTATCCAAAATCTGAGCATTCACATTCAGTGGGATTTCTACACAGAACACTTCAGGATAAGTTTTCCTGTCTATTTGAGTAGCATTCATGTAGAATATGATGGATTTCATGTTTACATGTCATAAAGTTATCAGCTACACCTTAGAATGCGATACTGTTGAAAAGCGCTGTTTCCACGTTTCCAGCGTCTAAATCGGCTCTTTCCCTCGTTAAAGCTGTCTATGTGTATCCAAAATCTGAGCATTCACATTTAGTGGGATTTCTACACAGAACACTTCAGGATAAGTTTTCCTGTCTATTTGAGTAGCATTCATGAAGAATATGATGGATTTCATGTTTACATGTCATAAAGTTATCAGCTACACCTTAGAATGCGGTACTGTTGAAAAGCGCTTTTAAGCGTCAGGATCTGCTCTAAGTCCTCGTCAGAAGCTCTCTCTTGTCTGAGAACTGAGTTTTTGTCACTCATTGTCCTGTCTATATACAACACTTCAGGATAGGTTTTCGTGTCTATTTGAGTAGCATTCATGAAGAATATGATGGATTTCATGTTTACATGTCATAAAGTTATCAGTTACACCTGAGAATGCAATACTGTTGAAAAGTGCTGTTTCCACGTTTCCAGTGTCTAAATCGGCTCTTTCCCTCGTTAAAGCTGTCTGTGTGTATCCAAAATCTGAGCATTCACATTCAGTGGGATTTCTACACAGAACACTTCAGGATAAGTTTTCCTGTCTATTTGAGTAGCATTCATGTAGAATATGATGGATTTCATGTTTACATGTCATAAAGTTATCAGCTACACCTTAGAATGCGATACTGTTGAAAAGCGCTGTTTCCACGTTTCCAGCGTCTAAATCGGCTCTTTCCCTCGTTAAAGCTGTCTATGTGTATCCAAAATCTGAGCATTCACATTTAGTGGGATTTCTACACAGAACACTTCAGGATAAGTTTTCCTGTCTATTTGAGTAGCATTCATGAAGAATATGATGGATTTCATGTTTACATGTCATAAAGTTATCAGCAGATCCTGACGCTTAAAAGCGCTTTTCAACAGTACCGCATTCTAAGGTGTAGCTAAGTCCTCGTCAGAAGCTTTCTCTGTGTCTGAGAACTGAGTTTTTGTCACTCATTGTCCTGTCTATACAGAAAACTTCAGGATAGGTTTTCCTGTCTATTTGAGTAGCATTCATGAAGAATATGATGGATTTCATGTTTACATGTCATAAAGTTATCAGTTACACCTGAGAATGCAATACTGTTAGAAAGCGCTGTTTTAACTTTTCCAGCGCCTAAATCGTCTCTTTTCCTCGTTAAAGCTGTCTGTGTGTATCCAAAATCTGAGCATTCACATTTAGTGGGATTTTTACACAGAACACTTCAGGATAAGTTCTCCTGTCTATTTGAGTAGCATTCATGAAGAATATGATGGATTTCATGTTTACATGTCATAAAGTTATCAGTTACACCTGAGAATGCAATACTGTTCAACAGCGCTGTCTTAACTTTTCCAGCGCCTAGATCGGCTCTTTCCCTCGTTAAAGCTGTCTGTGTCTCTCCAAAAACTCAGCATTCACATTTAGTGTGATTTCTACACAGAACACTTCAGGATCAGTTTTCCTGTCTATTTGAGTAGCATTCATGAAGAATATGATGGATTTCATGTTTACATGTCATAAAGTTACAGTTACACCTGAGAATTAACAATTGTTCAATAGTACTCATCTATCGTTCTGTGCAGTTGATTCTGCTTTTACTATCATCAGAAGCTAACTCAGTTTTCACATCAAGTGTGATTTCTCTACAAGAAGACCTCAGGATGAGAAGCATATGAAGTTAAAACAGACTCTATTGATATTCTGTCAGTATCGACATTTAAGGTCAAAGTTGATCTGACCGTCTTGTGTGCGACCAGCAGTCTATTATTGGTAAGACAGTGTTTACAATCCATTCAGAGCAATACAATGTTCACAGTCCAGTCGGCCTCACACACTGTTAACATCATTACATAACACTCTGTGCCTTTTTTCACTTTACCTGTCTTTTTTGACAGGAAAGCACACTTTTTAGTTCTATAGTTATGAAATAGTTACAGGTAGTTATTCAATTACTTATTCCATTAAAACATGACAATAGTACATCAATCTATACACGTCAAACTCAGGGTTTGGTTACAGGTCCGGCAACTGCCACTTGAGTAATCATTTGCACACTGGTAATTAGAATATGGGTTTACTGATTGTTTATTAATGATTGGGTGTTTTCATGCATTTTCAAATACTGCCAGCCCAACTGTGAATGTATCATACCTAATTGTAATTTGTATTCATATATGATATCACAATAGCATGAGAAAAATCAGCAGTCAATGGCTGTGACTTACCACTTTTATATTGCTGTGAACACATGACATGTCTCTACATTCAGCAATATATACACAAAATTCATGATTTGATATGCTTGAAGGACTGTATTAATGTATTTTATCACAAAATTTGGTTCATAACATACACATACACAATTAAAAGGTCACCCAGATCTGAGCCAATTGTCATACCTCTGTCAGGGCAGCCAAAGCACCGCTGTCTCCTCACTCTTGCTCGCCCACTCATTCACTCCCGTGTTTAAAATTACTCATTAGCCAGTCGTTGGCCCGCACACTGCTGCTAAAACACTAGTGGTGCCAAACATTATGAAGGCAAGCGTATTACAGTATGTCTGTCTTACACACCACAGACAGCTCTCCCCTCTGCCGCTGCCTGTCAATATCCCCAAATTCCCTCTGTGTCCACCTAAGCTCGCCACCCTTAATGACTTTAGGACTAATTGTCCTTACAGATGGATGGTGCTTATCGGTTAGGCCACAAAACTATAATTCAACAGTTCAGTAGCTACTCTTCTGTATTCCCACTAGTTAGCATTATGTATTGGCTAGCTCCCTAGCTAGTTAACTTAGCTACCCTGTGCTCACATATTGCCTAAATTTCTGCGAGTAACGTAAACTAACACTGCCAATGTCACTTTTTAATCACATACCGAAATTCCAACTTCACAGACTGCATTAGAAAAACATACTTACTCCGATAATTGACGTTGCTCATTCTGGATTTCACTGTTGCTTCCACTTTCGCGCCACTTTCCTGTGAATTCTTTCACATTCATGGAGTGAGCTTCTGAGCATGCACAACACCCGTCTTACGCGAACGCATTTAGGACATTCAGGGTATCTCAGACTTAATCCTTGTTTTAAAAATTATAAGGTTGTTTTTAGAGGACAAAATAAATTGCAATAAAAATAATCAAAATTTTCCACATCAGTTTTTCATGTTGGTTTTTCACCAACATCAAATATGATGACAACTGTCATGTATTCATTGATTTTCAGGATTGTAACCCTTAAAGTCACAGTTTGTTTAAATAATGCCACTTCATGAATTATTTTCCAGGCCATATGGAAAAGTAATCAGAACCAATCGCATTGCATATAGGCACACACACATATTTATAGTGCACCCCCCCAACTCTCTCACACACACACACACACACACACACACACACACACACACACACGTCTTCAAAGCTCAATAGCCTACTAACCTATGTACTGAAATGTACTGCACCTATGAGGTATATTATTCTATTGAGTTTGAATGCCATTTATTCCACTGGCCTACAATGCACCATAATAGAGTAGCTACACTGAAAAAAGGGAAATATTGGGTCTTTGAATTTAAAAAAGTGAAGTTAGTAAAAGCAACACAATTCATTTATATTTTGTTTGTGAACATGGTTTGATCAAATACACTTAAGTTGTTTATAATGAATGTTGAACTAACTAGTTTCTTGCAAGTTGATTGAAATTAATAAAATTAAAATAACAAACTCATTGTAATCGAGTTTAGTCTCTGGCCGTTCGAATGTCGCCAGTCGGCAGTGTCGTTATCCCTCCGGAACAGAAGGTGGCGCTTACGCGCATGTATTTGGATGCCAAAAATAGACCAAGAAGAAGACCTCTCAGAAGGAAAGACCGTGAACCATAATAGATCCATGCCGCTAACGGACCGTTGTGGAAAAGTCTCTACTCTTTGCAGCAAGAGGTCGTGACCAGTATCTGAAAAAGTAAGTTTTTCAAATGTATATATGTTCCTGTTAGAGTAAGTTGGGCGACAGTCATCTTGAGCCATGTTTTCAAACAGTACCGTAATGTAACGAGCCTGTTAACTCTAACTTATAGCCTATTTGCATAACATGTTGGGGAATTTTAGCTAACACCCGCTAGTTTTAATGTCGACAGTAAGCGTCAGTGTGTGTTTCCTAGTGTTGTTTTTGGCGGCCTGTTTTGATTTTAGTTTTAGTCTAGTCTTTGTGTCAAGCTGTCATTTTAGTTTTTATTAGTTTTAGTCACGTTCATACTCTTTTTAGTTTAGTCAAGTTTTAGTCGACTAAAAGTCTGAGCATTTTAGTCTTATTTTAGTCAGAATCATCCATGACTATTTTAGTCTAGTTTTAGTCGACGAAAACTGATCACATTTTAGTTTAGTTTTAGTTAATGAAAATGTTATTTTAGTCTCTTTCTAGTAATGCAATTCTATTTAACCCAGTATAGTATAAGTACCTAGTAGTATAGATTAAAAACCAAAATTTTCTTTTAGCCAAACCCACAACACATTCTGTTTTTTTTTCCACCTCTATGTAATGAAAGTGTGTCCAAATGTCATTTCGTCTTTTTCTTCCAAAGAAGAACCCCGACTGGCTGCCGGCCATCGGTCCTTTTCTTTGTCGTGTTATGTTTCTGAAATTGTCGTTCAACCGCAGCTGCATCTTCTAAATGCCGCCCACGAGTAGGGATTGAGGAAGTGAAGTCGCGTGCGTCGGCGCAGTGCGACCTGATGAAGTGAGACACAGGAAACAGAAATACTGCAAAATAATAATAACTCGACTAAACAAGTCGAAATGACGTTATAACATTTTGTCTCGTCTCGTTTTAGTCAACGAAAATGAGGAGACATTTTAGCAGAGTTTTTATTTTGTAAACCACATTTAGTCTCGTTTTTATTCTTCAACAATATTGCATTATATATTTAATCATAGTTATCGTCACATGACCAGCATTTACCTTGCGTCTCGTCTCGTTTTCGTCATGTGATAAAGGTTCGTTGACGAAGATATTTAGTCATAATTTTCGTTGTCGAAAGCAACACTAGTGTTTCCATGCTGAGCCTGCGGCTCCCGGGCCTGCTGCTGCCCACAGTGCTACAGCCGTTGCAGAGCAGCCGTTAGCCAGCTGTGACTATGGCGAGTGGGGGAGGAGGGGAAATAATAACTTGTATTAAGTTATGACATGTTTAGCATTGTGTGTGTGTGTTTGTTGTTTTGTTTTTTTACTGAGACACCTGACTAATGCTAAATATTTTCTTTCACAGGTTCACTGTTCCATTTGCATTCAATACATTCAAAAGGCTCTGTAATGGGTAGGTACTCTCACATTTATTTAACCTCTTCAAACCGCAGGGATCACACAGAGCAGAGTGACAGAGGGCCCAAAGTGACTGCAAAGTGACAGAATAACTTATACAATATAATATTTTCATTCAAAAACTCTTCACTTGTACTGTTTGAGTTGTGATTTTGAGTAAAAAATGACAAAAATCTACTTTTCGCTTTAGTGTATTGTAGATTTTTTCACTCATACTTCTTTTATAAGCACATTACATGAATGTTTATGATTCTAGTGGAATGCCCTAGGTACCAAACACATGGTGTTCCATAAACATTAAGTATTGTTTATAAACCCAAATGTTAAAGAAGTAAAAATGACATAAAAATGGCTTAGTCCCCAGAGGGTTAAAAAGAATGTGAGATATTGATAAAATGTTAATTATATATATATAATCGAAAATATTTACTTGCTTTATTCTGCCAAATATCGCTGGTCTAAACAAGCAAATGTTAGTCCTTGTGTTTAAAGTCCTATGAATTTATTTGGAATTGATAGCATATTTCCATCTTGTATAGAATTTTGGTAGTGCAGGGAGCCTTTTTGTTCTGATTCGCAATTTGGGGATGAATGATATGACTAATGATGATGTTGATGTATGTTGCAGGATTAGGTCCAGTGAATGTGGAGCTGTAAGGGGTGCACAGAAACTGTATCAAGTAGGGCCAAGCTTTTACATCACTACAAGTTAAAGCATCCACATTTTGGACGTAGTTCTCGCTATCCATGTACATACCAGCACTGTCCATGCACATTTAAGACGTGGAATGCCCTTTTTGTCCACCAAAGTAAAATCCACACCATAGGTGTCCCTCACAAAAAAGAAGCTATATTCAGTTGTCACATTTGTAGTTGTACTGATTTAGCATCAGAGAAGGATTACTTTTCTCATATAAATGCACATCTCAAACGAAACAAGACAGTCATTTGTATGTTTTTAGGATGTGACTTTAAGACAAACATTTATTGTACTTTTAAATCACACAAAAACCGAAAACACCGCTATCACACATTGGTTGATTTTAAACCAGAAGTAGTTATAACTACAAGGATATCATCTGTGAATGAATTGGAAGCAAACAGTGAAGAGTGTGTTGAGCAGTCAGATACTGCCATTCCTTCAAACACTCATTCTCATACTGAAGACTTGCAGAAGGTCATTGAGCATAGATTTGCAGCTGCTTTGCTGAAGTTAGAACATTTGGTCCATGTGCCCACTTCAGCTGTAGATGAATTTCTCGAGGAACTCCATCATTTGATCTATTCTGCCCCTGTGCCATTATCTTGTGACATTGTGAGCGACATCTTTCATCAGAGAAACCTCTTTGTTGATGAACTTGTAATTAGAGAAACTGTTAATGCAATTTGTTCTGGTAACCCAGTGCAAAGGTCCATACAAAAAGGTGGCTCTCTAAGTACAGCCTATCTGCATAAGCAGTATTACAAGGATAAATTTGGGGTTATAGAGCCAGTTGAATACATTCTTGATGCTAAAAGCAAACGCAGTTTCCAATATGTCCCAATATTGAAGTCCTTAAACAGCTGTTAAGTAGAGGGGATATCATTACAAAAGTTGTTGAGGGTCATCAAAGTCAGGAAGGCACAAATTCTGGTGTGACACATCAGTACAGATCCTCAAGGGACGGCTCTCTATTTAAGGAAAATGTTTTTTTTGCTGGAGAAAAGCCAAGGATCATCCTAAATTTTTATGTTGATGTCTTTGAAACTTGTAACCCACTTGGCACCTCACAAAAGAAGCATAAGCTTTGTGCTGTTTATTGGGTATTGGCTAACTTGCCCCCGGGGTCTCATTCTGCTTTGTCATCTATCTACCTGTCAGTATTGTGCAAAACCGATGATGTAAACACCTATGGTTATGATAAAATCTTTGAACCTCTTCTACAGGATCTAAAAACTCTTGAGGAGCTTGGTGTTTATGTCCCACTGTGAATGAGTCACTTCAAGGTACAGTATTCAGTGTAGTGGCTGACAACCTGGGAGCTCACAGTGTTGCAGGATTTTTGCAGAGTTTTTCAGTGGAATACTATTGCAGATTTTGCACAGGAAGCAGAAGTGATATTCAACTACATTCTGTTGCATCTGGTGCATTTAGTCTGAGAACCAAGGAGCTACATCAGACCCATGTCAGACAGGTCAAAGATACAGGTACAAGTTATTTTCGTTTTAAGTTTCCCAACAAATGGGCCGACAGGACAAACAAACCTCATGTTGTGTCACAGACTTTCTCTAGCAGAAACACAGCTTGCATGGTGATTTGGAAAGACATATTGAAATCAAAGGTGGTGTGCAATAATTGAGGGGAGGGTTTATGACAATTTGTACACTTTAAATTAGAATTCATGGGGTTATTATTTCAGTTAAAATGTAAGCGATTAAAAGGTCTTCCATTTAAATTCATGGGGTCTTTATTTCTTCTAACCTAGCTTCAAAATTCTGTGCAGGGTGTCCTCAGATCCTTGAAGTGCTAAAATGTCTGAAATTTAATTAAATAAATATTAGTTGATTATTCTATTTTTTTTCCAGCATACTACTATATTTTTTACTGGATGTGCCATTTTAAATTATATTGATGTCTGATTAACATTCTTTATGTTTCAGCAGAATAAAGGGCGTTGAAGATGGCCGTGCCTGTGATCGTGAAGATCTTACTGACTGATGGCAGCTGTCAGAGGCTTGCACATGGGCTCCCTGAATCTCTTGAAGACCTTATGGCTGAAGTCAAAAAACAGTGTAACCTTGAGGGAAACTTCAGACTTCAGTTTATGGACTCATTGTTTGACAATGAGTTTATGAACCTAACTTCAGTTTCAGAGGTGGAGGACAGAGGGACTCTAAAAGTAATTGAAAGCCCAACAAATGACTCTTCATCACTGTCAGGTGAACTTGTGGATACAGATGTACTGTCATCAAATGAGTCTACAAGCTCATGGACCTTCTGGCCAGCTGTGTTTCATGTACCGAGGTTCTCCTATGATGCAGAATTAAAACTTCAGCAGGCAGGTTTAGTCTACATTCAAAATGGCACTGTACTCATTCCAGATCCCAAGTTGAAGTCAGCCATCCTTGATGGGTTAGTGCAGGAAATTGTGCAGTATAAAGTCTATGTCAGTGATAAGGAGATAGAACAAGAAGCCCAGAGTCTCATCAAGAAACATCCATGTCTAACTGAGAAGGGGTCCAGTACTGGATATGGTGGATGGAAGATGAGTTTAAAATATAAACTATCTAACTACCGACACAACTGAGAAAACTGGGATGCCCAGAAGTGACAGTGAACTCTTTAAAAAACAAACCTGTTGGAAAGCGCAGGGCAGTCTTTGGCATCAAAAAGGCAAAGAGAGCAGAAGTTAATTTTTGCCCCACATACCCATCAGCTGAAACTGAGGAGAGTCTAGAAGAAATGCGGAAAGCTTTACTCTTGGATGTAAAGGAGAGGAACAACCGAGAGGCTGTGAAGTTCAAGATGGAAAAGACTTTCGCATATAGAACACAGGAGGTTGTTCGAGATGCACCGATGGTGGATGATTTCATGGCAAGATGGCCAGCTTTGTTTGAAGTCAGTGAGGTAAGGCTGATCTCATGCTGTTTTGTTTTGTTTTTTTTTATGTTAGATTGGCTGTTGAAGGACTGTCTTGTGTGCACTGGCAAATTGCTATTATACCTAATAGCACATCACATGTCTGTGCTTCATCTCCCTCCTTCACTGTCCTGCTCTGCTTTTATGCGTGATGGTGACATTCTCCCTGAGTCCTCTGTGGTTTTTCAGATCAACGCTGAATTCAAAAGAATCACCACCGTTCCACTTCAGTCCAAGTTCCTGCCTCAACTAGACCTCCACTTTGACAATCTGACAAGGCTGTTCCAAACGAGAGGAGGACAGCTAGGGGAAAAGCTCAAAAGAGTCACTACACAAATCGCTAATGTAAGTAATGAAAATTTATTTTCCTATATTCCACCTCTTCTTTCTTTTCTAAGCGCCTTTAATCTTCCTCCACCATGGAGTACACAGCAAGGCTCGCAAAATCATAGGAAACTTGAGACAAATACCGTGCATCCTTAGGACAGTTTATACCAATCGATGTTGTTAAGTTAAAGCACATGAGCTGAATTAAGACACTAATCTAGAAAATTTGTCTTGTCTGTTTTGTACAGAGCCTGGATAACAACACCATCAATGAGGTCATTGAAGACACCACTGTTGGGATCTATGTTGTCAAAGAACATGCTTCAGGTGATGAAGTAGAGGACATTGGCATTGTTCTTGAAGGCATCAAGGTGATGCAAGATCTCGATAATGTAGAATTAGCTGTTGCTATGCTGTTCGGACTGATGTATGTGCTCAACCTGAGCTACCCTGCTGACCTCCACTACACTTTCGAGGTTATCCAAAAGATTTGGATGGAACTGGATGGAAGTAAGCTTTCCAACAAAGCACTTGCTCTGAAAAACAGGCTCTCTCAATGAACTGGTCACACCGATATCCCTGCACCCTTTTTCCTATTTGTGTTATTTGTCCTTGATGAGTCGATGCAGGGTTTATGACTTTTTGTATGCAAATCTACTTTGATTTGTCATTAATGTAAAATGGTGTTCACAGGGTTAACCATCAGGTTTTTTTTTTTTAATGAACACTAGCTCTTACTTGCCTAATTCAGATGTTGGCATCTTTTGTTTACTGGTTTACAGTTAAAAAAAATACTGTTGTTATTTTGTATTTGCTGTTGAGGATGCACTTGTGCAGTACTAACACATTCTGAATGTACTGCAAAAAGTGATTTGTGGTTTGTATTTATTATTTTTTGGTTTGTTATTTGTCTTTTGAATCTACTGATATTCTAATGGTCACAGCTTTGTATTTCTGTGCTGAAGTTACTGTATGTGTCTGATTCAGTGTGTGAACACTAGCGCTTACTAGCCCAATTCAGATTGTGGCATATTTTGTTTACTGGTCTACGTTAGGAAATACTTTGTATTTCCTGTTGAGGATGCACTTGTGCAGTACTAACTGTTCACAGTTTTTGAATGTACTATGTGAAGTAAAATGATTTGGGGTTTGTGTTTTGAATCTACTGGTATTCTAATGGTCAAAGCTTTGTATTTCTACGCTGAAGTTACTGTATGTGATTTGCAAAGTTTTATGGAAGAATACAGTAAATTTTTTCAATGAAATCAGTTTTGATTTTTGTATTTGCATACAACACAAAACTGATGTCTACAATGCATTTGGCTGGCTTTAACAAATCAAGTTACATTTAGAGACCTAACCTGGGTTGTAAGGAAATAATACAATTGCTTTTAATTTACATAATACATTAAAATAATATTAATATTAACAAATCAAGTTCGTTATATTTGAAAATCAGTTATCCTGAACATGATAAAATCGCTTTCATACCACTTAATTAATTAGTCTTGCAGTAGCTTAAAAAAAATACGTTAACTTAATTATTTCAAATACCTGAACATGATTGAAATATTTTGGTTTAACAAGTAATAATTCATTAAGAAAAACAAGGGCATTTTGTCAGTTATCCACATTCTTATCATGTGGGACCGATGTACAATTAAAGTCAAGTAAATCCAAAGGATTCTTTTTTTCAGTGTATGCCACACAGCTATGTCACCAGGAAAATAAATGTATTTGCTCCAAAGTCCAAATATAATTTCATCCAGTTGAAAAAAGTAACTATAATTTTTGAACCTGGACTTCAGAATGAAAGACTATGCATGATGTTATGCTGTAATGGAAGAGGGATCAACATTTGCATGCCTTCATTGGAAAAAATCTTTTTTTAACCTTCAGTTGTGATTGTAAATTTTTTGTGTATGTATTTTATTATAGACATAGATCTGAAGACATATCAACTGTCATTTCTCTCCACAAAGCCTCAGGATGAGGTTTCCTGCCTTGCAGAGTTGCAATCATATAATCTGAATTTGTTCAGTTTGCCCTGCAAAAGCCCAATTGGTCATTTGTGCACTACTCTCGCTCAAAGCAGATCCTTCTGTGTTAGAGATATTGTTAATCAGTTTTCATTTTATTCACAAATTTTTCACATTAACTGTCATTTCTCTCAGGAAAGTCTCAGAATGATGTTTATGAAAACATTGAAATGTTCATCTCTGCACTGCTCTCACTCAAAGCAGTTCATTCTACATTATGTTTAACACTAAATGAACTTTGAACAAGAGTAGCACACAAATTGTTTGTTTTCTGGTCAGTCCCATCCAATTTCTTTCTTCATATACGTCATATTTGCAACTAGAGCAGACAGGAAACATAATTCTGAGGCTTTCCTGAGAGAAATGAGAGTTGATGTGAAAAATGATAGATATATGACAGATATAAAAAAGTTTATAGCACCTGGTATTCCCAGTCAGTCTCCCATCCAATTACTAAAAGTACTAAAAAGATGATTTCTAGTGACCAAGAGATGAAAAAGTCTACAAATCAGACCAACAAGTCAACACTATTCTTGCATGAACGACAGATCTGATACAGGATACATCAAGTCTCTCTCTGAATGACAGAACTTGAGCTGCTTATATCGTATGTTGTTCCGGGTGTTGTAACTAACATTTGTCATCTGACCTTTACCTCTGTTTCACTTTTATTGCTTACCTCCTCCTAAAAGGGGGTGCATCACTAAATCTCTGCAGGATGTAGATAACTAATAAACAACAATATAACCATAAACTCCAGATATGTAATGGATCCCTTGACATCCTGCTCACCCCAAAGGTCAGCAGCTTACCAAAGGTTCACATTCTTAACATTCTTAAACCAAAGTTACCAACATGCAAAACAAATGCAACCTTACAATCCTCCCTTTTTTATATCCCCTTTTTTTTCTTCAGGGGCTGAGGTTACATGTTGATTAACATATATTCAATAACTATATAATAATTATATATAATTATAAGAGATAACATTTGACATCACATGCATAACATATCAAAGTCCTCAATGCAAATAGGGGCGAAAAACCCTATGAAAAGGGAAAATTCCCGTACCACCCCTAGAAATACTTTACAGCCATATTTAGGCGGTTGCCTTCTTGGCTTGCACTGGGCACATATTCTTTTCCAATCATTTAATTATTCCCTTGATGTTTTCGTTTCAATACAATAACATGAATACATGAACATGAATAAATGAATATACATGCTAACATAAAATTTAAGTATATTGACTATTTCAACTACAATTTCTGCTTCAGACACAAAACATACTAAAGTAT
The DNA here is from genome assembly GCF_021018895.1 of Seriola aureovittata. Taxonomy (NCBI): domain Eukaryota; kingdom Metazoa; phylum Chordata; class Actinopteri; order Carangiformes; family Carangidae; genus Seriola; species Seriola aureovittata. The sequence continues at coordinate 22,565,334 of NC_079384.1, read as the reverse complement.
TCACATTTTCACATTTCACATTTATCTTCTATCTCCCCTCTTTTTATTCAGTTTCTAACTTTATCCAATTGCTGCACCGGTCCTTGATGATGACTAGAAGAGTTATAGCTGTTAACATCCTTCATCTGTTTTAGTTTCTGTTGTTGCTTCTCTGAGGTCCTCAGTCCACTGCTTCTTCTTGGCTGTTGCATTGGGTCCCGCCTTAGTTTGCTGGCATGGACCCATTGATCCTAACCTTTGACCTTAACTGCCGTTCTTGTTAACAGCAGGACTTGAGTTTGTGACCCGTAACGTGGTTCTCCAGCAGTCTTTGTCAAGCTCCCTCCCCACACGTCTCCTTAATACCTCATGCAGTGACAAACCAGTAGTTATCATCAAGTTATTGCCTTGAGCAACAGAATCTCCCTTAGCCTGTCGTGCACATTTCACTATGGCAATCTATGGCAACATCAATGCAGATAATAATTCCTTGCTAAGACCTCGCTTTCCTGCTGTCTTAACAAAGCCTCTGTTTTCCTAAATTTGACTAAAGTTGTGTGCTGCTGAAAAAGCATATTTAGAATCTCTGTAAATTGTTACTGCTTTATTTTCTGCTAACAAACAAGCTCTCGTCGATTCAATTCAATTCCGCTGCCTTTGCTGATTTTACTGGTAATTTAAATGATTCTGTGCATTTCCCTGTATTATTCTCAACTGAATAACCCACCAAAATTGGCTTATCATTTGGACACATTGATGACCCATTATTATTTATAGAATTTTTTTTTTTTTCATTGGTGTCTGTTGTAAATCTGCTTACTGCTTGATGTTGAATTAATTAACTCCATACAATCATGATCAATATCAACATCTTCTTCCTGTTTACCCTGAAGTAATGCCTTCAAATGCACAGCTGGATTTGTGTGTGCTGCTGTTGAAATGATGAGATTTTGTGTCCCTGTCAAAATATATTCATAATTACTATGTCTCTGACTAGGTATCGTAATATTTAATAAGACAATATTTACTGCATGGGAAGTGTGAAAAATCATGGGATGTCACAGTACAATAGTTTGCGCCTTTTCTACCATTATTGCTGCTGCTGCCACTGCACGCAAACAAGAGACCATGTCCTTAACAATTAATGGCAGCGTTTTAGAATAATAGGCTACTGGTCTTGGACTGTCCCGATGAATCTGCACCAAGACAGCTGCAGCCACATTTCCGTACTCTGCCACATAGAGGTGAAAAGTCAACTTATAGTCTGGCAGGCCCAGAGCTGGAGCAGAACACAGCATATATTTCACATGACGAAAAGCATGTCTCATTTCCTCAGTCCACTGAATAGTTAGGGGAGTTTCTTTCAGTGTAGCAGCACGTAACACAGCATCATATGTCGCATATTCTGGTAACCCTGCCCTTAAATGGAATATCACACTGACCTGCATCTATTATACCGAAAAACATAATTTCAGATTTTTCAATATAAATTTTTGCACCAAAAGCCTTCCCATATATATCAATGTCTTTCATAACATACTTCACACTATGTCTTTTACTGTGGAGGTAATTTTCATGGTTTGCTATGGCAGACACTTTTTGTTAGTTTTGTTTTGGAGTTTTTGTCACTTCCTGTTTTATTTTGTAATAAGGTTTCCTTGTGTGTCTCAGTGTTTCGCTTCCTGTCTTGTTTCTGTGTAGTGATTGTGTGCCCCGCCCTAATGTGTTTCACCTGTGTGCAATCACCTTGCCTCCTGTGTCTATATAGTCTTTGTGCTCCCCTTTGTCTGTGTCGGTTCGTCTGTTTAGTTCTGGGTTTGTTCATGTCTTGTTGTCTTCATGTCTGCTCATGACACGTTCACGTCTTGATTTTTAATTAAATAAGCCTGCCTGTCTCCCATGTGTTGGCTGCATTTGGGTCCAACTTACCTCGCAAACCCTGACAGTAATATCATCTGCATACTGATAAAACTATTTTTCTCAAAAGGAGTTTTAATACCTCTAATCATTCTATCTTTTTTGACAAATGCTGCCAGAGATTCAACTGAAATACTATTCAATATAGCCGACAAGAAGCAGCTTTGCCTCACAGATCTCTCTAATGGAAATGAATCAGTTATTACACCATTTATTCTAACACAACTTTTGCATTTCCATACAAAAGTTGTTTTTTTTTAAATCCCTTCCCTTCAAATTCATAGGTGCATATACATTAATTAAGTTAAACATGACATTTCAGAACTGAAAATTTAGAATTAATAATCTCCCTTCATCATCTTTATACTCCACCCTAACATTACTTACATTATGTTATGTAACATTGCAACACCACATTCTCTGTTACTATTGTTATTAACAAAAATCAAATCAGACCATACAAGTCCAGTGTGTTTCCGCTTTAACAGCAGGCAAAACTTCCTGCAACTTAAATTTATCCGTTAAGCCACTGCCATTCAGAGAGGATAAATTCAGCTCTGCCATTTGAAAAAAACAAAAGAAAACCCCTATTAACCCTAACCCCTACACTGTAAAAAATTAAATTGTAAAAAAAAAAAAAACGGTCAAATAACTGGCAGCAGCGGCTGCCCAACAAAAACCGTTAAATTAAAGTAAAATATCCTAATTCAAATAAAGTGTAAAAACAATAAATTTACAGAAAGTTCTAATATTTCTACAGACTAAAACAGTTATTTTACAGATTTCTTCCTAACTTATTGATCAAACACCTTCAATAATGTGAATCCACTCGTGTTTCTACAGCAAAAAACTATTTTACAGATTTTTCCTAACTTATTACAATCAAACAACATCAATAAAGTGACGCAAACTAAAGTTTCTGCAGAGAAACTTCTTCCTAATAATAAAATTAAGTGTCAATCGATGAAATAATAACACATGCTAAATATTGTAAAGTAAGCCTTTTGTTTTGGAAGTAAAAGTAAAAAAAATACTGTGTAGAGAGAATAAAATCATCTCAAACTTAAATTTGCAGTATCTCTGTTAACATTTAATCTTTAAGTATTTAAGGTAATGTTAAAAACCTGTAAAAGCACAATCTGAATACAATATTTAATGATTCAGATTCTGATCAATTTTCTTACATTTCTCATGAAATATAATATACTGAAGAAATGCAAATTAAATTGTTATGTCTCTGTATATAGTCTTTCAACTAAAGTGGGATTGGAAACTTAATTACAAACTAGAAAATTCCAGGGAAATTTTGAGTGCCACGGGGGCTACTGCCGGGATGAGTACATGATTTATTTCCAGTGTTCAAAAGTCACCCTGATCATATTCTGGTTTTGAGAAATGTCTTGATATAAAAGACTCTGATATAAAACAATGTCACATCCCTCCATCATGTATTATGTGGGAAATATCTCATATTCTGTGTTGTTTTTTTAATAAAACAAAAGGCAACATGTCTTCAAACGGGCATTTAAAGGGTTAAAATCCCGAAAACTAATAAACATTTGATAGGTTTGAGCAGAACTGAAGTGATTTAAGAGATTTATGCAAAAAAAGCAGAAAGAAATATTGATATATGATGATTTTATAGCATTTTCTTTGTGTGTCCTTTTTTGGACGTGAGGAACCCCAGAGGGTACAAAATGTGTTACCAGTGTATAATAGACCTGTAACAGTAACTGACATTAGATTTTAAAAATATGTCAAAAAAGACACTTTCTTGCAGAAATCCATACCTTCAGCTGTAACACAGCCAAAATGATCAGCAAATCAAAAAAGAAAAGTAAAGAAAATGTCCAAAAAAGGACAGAGGGACCCCTGAGGGTTAATAAATCCCATGAATCGTTATTTAAATTACCACTTTTATGTTTTTTTCTGTGCTAAATTTAACATTACTGGGGAGGAGAGCAACGCGACTAGAAGTGACAGCGAGAGAGGGCTAGTAGCTTCCCCTCTCTCAGCGGAGACCGTCACAACTTCATTCCCTCTTTTAACAAAACAAAACAAAAAGCAACGAAGGAAGCAGTAAATGGACTTACATATTTAACCTAACTAAATGTAATTTAAGGCCTAACATGCGGCTAATGTAAAGCTAGCAGAGCTTGGAGAGTTGGTTATCTGGTTGCTAGGCGCACGCACGCACACAGGTCAGGAGCTGCCGTTGCCATGGCAATGTGAAAATCTGTCCAGAATTTGGCTTCTACATGGCTTCAAAACAACTGCAAATTATGAGAAAACCGTTACTTCTTTTCAAAAACCGAAAAGACCGTGCCAGACACTGAAGCCAGAAGTTTCTACAGTCTCTATTTTATTCAGATATTCCTTAAAATGGGTGCGTAAGCTCAGTGCGAAGACAGAGAGAGAGATTCTTTTGAAAAAAAAAGACAATTACATTAGGTGTCAATGAGAGTGAGACAGGTATCGCTGCCGGACTCGGCACCCCCGTTTAAATTTTGTGCAGACCCTGCCTGTCAAAGTTACATTTTATGAATCCCAACAACTATGTCTACATTTTCAGAAAGAATTATTTGTCTCCTTTTTGGCCGCGAGCTCGAGTTAAAAATAAAAATAAAGGTTATTTTTTACTGCTTCACGCACTCTAGCCAACTGATGCTTTCACTCTAACTTTGAAGAAAAAGTGATTTGCACTCCTCCTTTGAGTGCTCACAGTTTGAAAAGTTTACATGTTATGTAAAAACAGTTCCCGTCTTTTTAAGAGAGCAGAAGTTTTCCTCCGTTTTATAGTTTGAATCACATTTCTACGTGCAGGTATGAGAGAGCTGGGTGACTCAGAAAAAAGGTGCAATTTTGTAGAAAAAAGGTGGGTTTCTAAAGAAAATTCCAATGCATTTCTAATGCATTATTTATTGCCAGTTTTTTGGGAATAACTCTGGGAAAAATTGGAATTTTAACACCAAAAGTCATAGCACCCCTTGCGTGATCAAGACGCACGTTTTGATGTATATATTACTGGGGTTATCTCAAAGCTGCGGGACGAGTTATGCGCCGAAATTTGGCGGAAGAATAATAAACCCGAAACAGAAGATTAATAGATGCCTCGGGGCTCAACCAATTATTCACAAATAGTTCTTCAGAGGCCCCAGGATGATTTGAAAAACTAAAACGGGCATTTCTCCATTGGTCTATCTTGCCTGTTAAGGTTACTATAATGAAGACTTCATGATGTCATCTCTGAAAGAGGAGTGCTGTGGAGCTGAGGGGGTTGTGGTTTGTTGTTTTTTAGCTTGTATTTTCCAATTCAGCTTTATCTTGTTTTCCACAATATTCGCCATATAGTTCTGACAACATATGTGGACAAACATTATACTATCTTTTATGTCAGAATCCCAACTATACAGTGTATTAATAAGTAAAATCAAAACATACCACAAAAGGTAAATGAATCCAGAAGTGAAGGTGCAATGTAGCATGAAGAATAATCCACCTCCAAATTGCCAGTAATCAGCTGGATCTTTGGTGCATCTGGGGAGAAAAAGAAAATAACAGGAGACACTAAGATTTATTTATTTTTTACCATTACTTTAATTAAACAAATTTTATTTAAATTATCTGTACCGACAAAGAATGCTCTGACCTTCTGTGGCTGCATTCTAATGTTCCACCTGACTAAATATCAAACATCTGAAGCTCATTTTCAGAACACTAGGCTTGTGCTAAACACGCACGCTATGGTGCCTACATAGCGTGCGTGTTTAGATATTGACAATGTGACCTTTAAATAATGGCAAGTATTGTGCCATTTATTCAAGTCCAGGTTTTTGTCGGTCAATTTAAGCAATCTGTGCACTGGATGGAAAAATGACAACTGCATCAGTGCGCAACTAGCAAAGACACTTGAGTTGCGCTTTATGCCAGGTGAAAGATAGGGCTCACAGCACTCCCTAGTCAGCTGCTTGGAAAAAAATAACCACTAGATGACAGAAAACTTTATGCAGCTGAACATGGAGAAAACAGCAACAGAGACCGCTGATCTGTAAATATCTGGAGTCCGGACCAGTAAAAACAAGTCAACAGGCCAATGGTGTAACTTCATGACTAACGTCACGTAGTATTCAGCTGACCAAAGGTTTAACGGTAAAAGTGAACTCAGTTTTACAGTCAGCGTCAGTAGGACTGCGGCCCAGCCAAAAATCTGACCACATACCTCTCTGAAACCTTCACAGGCTACTTGTTTTCAGAATACAATTTAAACACTCCTCCTCTTGGTCTACAAAGCACTTGCTGGTCTAGCTTCACAGTACATCTCAGACATGCTGTTACTTTACAATCCCAGCAGATCCCAAGTTGGAAATCTCCATGTGCTTAGAGCATTTTCAAAGTGTAGTGAGATGGCTTTTAGCATCTATGCAACTAAAGATCTTCCATTTTTTAAATGCTGGACGACGGTGCTCTTAAACCAGAAAGACTCAATTCTGTACCATACCATCTGGTGATATATGGTCACTCCTGGTTCTTCAGCATTATCATGATCTCACAGGTGATGTACTGCTGTGGGTCCTTGGCTGTGTTAACCCTTTAACACCGAGTGTGTCGTCGACGACACATTTGCGCAGGTGCGCTTTGGACTACAGTAACTCTGTAACGGTTTGAGCAATCGAAAAAATTCCAACGGTTTCTGAAAGCTAAGACCTTGCGCCTTATATGTATATAGGTGTCCTTACGGTAATTTCACTCCCGTTTACATGTAAGCCCGGGAAAGTGCCGTCATTACCTGCTAATACCGAGATAACAGAGTGGAGGAATACAGCTAAATTTTTATCGAAAATGTTAGCAAGACGGTCCTCCCGTGTTACAAAACCTCCGCGGAGGTTCGCCGCTGGGTGTGAGGACGAAGGAGCAACTTCTGGCGAGAAAAGGTAACGTTAGCCGAGTTGAATTTCCAAGTTGAATTTCTGTATGAATTAAGTTTTCTAACTTTTTTCTATCTAGTTTTTACTTTCTTTACGTTATTGTATGTGTAAATCGACGCTTGTATTGCGTGGTGACTTTTTTAGAACAGCGTAGTAGTGTTGTAGTGTAGCGTAGTGTCGTGTAGCATGTGTGTATTTGTACTTTTTATGGATAAATGTGCGCTTGCTTGAAATATGGTGCATGCATTGTTTGTTTGGTGACTTTTTAGAATAGTGCAACGTTACGTTACCAAGTCTTGTTTGTGTAACAAATTATTCTGTGTGTGTTATTATATGCACGTGTCCACCACATTTTTATGTTTTGATGAGCTATTAGATAATTGAATTTCTCTTCGGGGATAAATAAAGTTCAAACTATCTGTCTCTCTATCTATCAGAAGTCACATAGGGCCGTAGAGGGAGAAGCCGTGGGGATGCTGGAGGCTCCGGTGATGTTGTTACGGATCGTAGCAAAAGAATCCTATGACGTCAGCTATTCGAGGAGGAGCTTACTGCGCACCTCCTTGGAGTTGAGAATATGAAAAATGTCCCACAGAAGACCCCAGATAACAAACATCTGCCTGTCCCACAAGCAGTGGCCACACAAAATCTAACAGAGCCAGCATGGGACGGCGGTGCTGCAAGCTCTGTAAAAAGAGCACTGCCTGGCAGTGTCAGGGATGTGGTGTGGGCCTGTGTCTGCAGCCAGAGAGGAACTGCTACTGGCAGCACCACCAAGATCTTTGAGTCTGCAGCCAGAGAGGAGCAATTGCCCTGTGTGGGGAAAGCCCATAGTTTTATTTTTATGGCCTGTTATGCACTATAAATTTATTGTAAGTTCACAAATTGTATTGTAAATTGTTGTATACTTTTCAAATATCACATTTAAGATGGAAAACCTCTTATTCATGTACAGTTTCAGTGTTTTTTCTTTACTCAAACTCTCAAATCAATTTCTGTTTCTGTGTTTTTCCTTCATTTAAACTGTTTTTCAGTGTTTTAACATGCACAGATACTGAAAGTTCCAAGTGTTCTGGAAAAATGGACAAAAGCACTTACTCACAGGACATTTTCTGACCTTTTTATAGTCAAAACAAGCAAAAACATCCAGGTGGCCATTTTGAGGCTTAGGTGTTAAAGGGTTAAATACAATTGGACACACCAAAAAATATTCAGTTACATCTCAGAGCTCTTACCTTTGAATATTTGACATGCTTCTTACTAATGTAGCGTTAACGCCATATTTTAGAATTTACTCTCGTTGAAATGGGGCACCAGTCCTCTAGGAGGACAACAATGAATTACTTAATTGCCAAATTTATCAATCTCATATCGGAAGCCATGACTTCTCGATTCAATGGATCTCCAGTCTCTACGTCAAAAGAATACAACAGGACAACAACTGGGTGTAAATAAAGGAGTTTATTAACTAAACACTATCTACAGAGTAAATGCAAGGTGTAATAATCATAAAGATGAAAATAATAATGAAATGAGCAGTGTGATGAGTTGGCAATGGTGGGAGAGGATATGTTATGGCTATACACTATGGCTATACAGCTAATGATACTACATCTATGAATTAGGTTTGATGATTAAATATTACTATTTTTCGACATCAACCCAGTCATGAGCAGAGTGTTAAGACCGGCCTACTGTAAGTTGCGCTGTAGCTGGAGAAACTTGGCTGGAACCCTGGAGACACAGGATCTCAGTGGATTCTCCTGGAGGCCATGTCCCGTTATCACGGTGATGGATTCTGCCAGTGTCTCAGCGGTTCAGCTCTGGTGGAGTTTGCCAGGAGACATTCTGTCTCGGGCACTCTTTATTTCTGCTCAGCTTCTCTGCAGGCGGTCGTGCAGAGGTGTCTCTGCTGGTGTCTCTTGCGGGTTGATGCAAAATAAACTCTAATGCTCTTCACTTTAGTTGGATAACTTTAGAGGAGACTGGCGTTGACCAGATGACTTTAAAGTTGTCAAAATCTTCAAAAAGGAAAACTTGATGATGATTAAAAGTTACAAAATTACTCTGAGGCACTTCTGTTGTTTTTGGTTCAGTTGGTCTTGACTTGGCTTATAAAAATAAAAGATTGCGTATGTAGACAGAAAGGACAGTACTTGGAGCTTGTTGCAAAAGGAAAATAAAAGACGCGAAAAGTGCAAAAATGACTAAGAGCCATGAGTTTGTGGCTAGCAGCTTAGATCTAAGAGTTTACATGGCTACAGAGCCGGGCTTTGAGCCGGGACTCTGAGCTTTGAGCAAAGTTCTCAGCTTCTAGTTTCTGCATCGTTTCTCGCTTTTCGCATCTTCTTGTCATCTGGGTTTCTCTGACTTTTCTTTCTCTTCTGGTTCTCTTCTGGCCTGTTCTGAACTGACATCTGACCTCTTCTCACCTTCCAGGCTTTTCTGCCAAAGTCAAAGATTATCTGAACTTCAAGATGCTGCTGGAAAATAGGACCCTGAATCCGCAGTCCCATTCCCCTTTAAACATTTCACATTACACATTACACTTCTCTGACTTTTGTGACCGACATCTGACCAATGTGTGAATTGATCACTACTGTTTTATCCCCTGGGGGCTGGCGCATGTTTCAGGAGCGTCACCCATCTTCCCCTGTGTTTCCACTTGGAGAATAGAGTAATTTTCCACTGAACTTTGGAATAATTTAAATCTAGAATTTACTTATAGACTCGCACATCCGTCTTCCACCATGACCACAAAACATTAAATGAAATAACATATAAAACTACTTGCACTAATAATGGCAGAGAGGAGTAATAGGAGTGTTGATTTCATATTACATCCTTCAAACCTGGAATTAATCATGATACAAGTGGTTAATTGGTCAAACAACAATATAAACATTTCCCAAAGATAATAGTTTATAAATGTGGGTTACACAGCAGTTCTTTGACTGTAATATTAATAATAATATGAACATTCTGGATGTCATGTAGTGTGTGTTACCTCGTGTGAATGTGGCATACAGAGCCATCAGTGGGTTAATATACTTACATTATTATTGTTATTGTTTGCATGTTTGACATGGTTTCCGTTTGGTACAGCTCATGTTCAGAGTGTGGTTAAAATTGTCTGTGTTTTATGATAAGAAAAGGTTTGTTTATTGTTTGAAAAATGTAATATCATGTAGCAGTATGTGTCTAACTCCGACCAGCAGGACGAGCGCGTTCGCTACACTGTGTGTGTTCAGGGACAAGGGAAGTCTCGCGTGAACACGTTCCGAGAACGAATTGTAAAAGTGAGGGGTGAATATGTTGTGTCGTAGTTTATGGTCCCGGTTGCGTTATATGTGGTATTGTTTATAAACGTTAATTGGTCAGCGAAAGTAACGAACCGAAAACGGCTGTATGGACTGGTTGCTTAGTTACCTCAAGCGAGTGGGAGGATGGAGAGTACATAAATAACTTAAAATAGATACATGGTTGATTTGATTAATTTGACAATGTTTGGTATACATGATTAGCTGACTGTGTATTCGAAAAACAAGTTGATATTGAATGTACATGATGAAAATGGTCCGGAGTGGCAATACAACGGACGTGATTTATTGTTTGGATGTTAGTGTAGATGTTCATCATTTTTCTGTGTTCAAATATCAAACACGTTCCGAGAACAAGAGCACACACTTGAGTCCGAAATCACTGTGTGTGTGTGTGGCGAACGGTGATAATAAAGTATATGTTTGCTCTTTACAGAAGTAAATAAAAGACTTCAAATTAAATGTGTAGTGGAGGGCAGCTTCACTCTGCACCACGCTACATATTTTGGTAGCAGAGGATGGTTGATTCAGCCCACGGCCCAGTCGCATAGAAGCATAAACGGACAGAGAAAAGGAGGACCATGGAGGAAGCAAGGGACGACGTAAGCAGGATACTGCTGACACTGGAGGAGAAGGAGCTCATTTCCTTGTGTGAGCATCTAAAGTGTAACGCACCTGTTGGGGGGTTTGCCAGCAAAACAAGACGCGCCCTCATCAGGTTGGTGGAGACAACATTAGATGAAATCAAGGAGGGTGAAGAGTCCGCAGAGTCATATCAGCAGTATCTGCAGCATGTATTGCCCTACCTGGCCTCTCTGAAGCCGGCATTGGGGAAAACTGAGGCTGAGATTGTAGTTCAGGAAACAAGTGAGTTAAAGAAGTTGAAAATGCAGTACCAGAAGTTACAGCAGCAGATGGAAGAGGAAATCAGGGCGTTGGAGAAAAAGATCAAGCGGAAGACCCAAGCAGCAGGAGGAGACACTGCGCCTGCCATCATGACTGCAAAGGAAGATTACACGAGGACTGCCACCACAGCACCAAACAGACTGCCCGAGGTGACGCTGAGGCGGGAGTTCAGGATAATTGGACAGATTGGGGAAGCTGGACAAAGGGATAAATTGTCCTACACAAGCCTCATCAACCAGATCGAGTCTGGACAGCGGCTAGGACATGGAGAAGCGAGGATCATTGAAGCAGTCACACGTGCTGTGAGCCCAGGTCTTCATCTGCGGGAGATGTTGGAAATAAAGCGAGAGCTGACGCTGCACACCCTCAAGACCATACTCAAGGGTCACTACAAAGTGGACTCCTCCTCCGACTTACTGCATCGCCTGATGAACATGACACAAGATCCAAAAGAGTCAGCACAGAATTTCTTATTCAGAGCAATAGAACTGAAAGAGAAGTTAATGAGAAAGTCCAGTGATGATGATGGAGGTGAGGAAGGTGAGCAGTTTAGTCCAGAACTAATTCAGAGAAAATTCCTCCGTTCCATAGAACTGGTCTTTACAGTGATGCGGTTAAGTTCCAGCTCAAGCCTTATCTCAGTAACCGTACTGTCACAGATGAGGTGTTAATTGAGAGAATCAGTGAGGCTGCAAACTTAGAACAGGAGAGACAACAAAAACTGAGAAAGGCAGTCATAAACAAGCCCCCAAAAGTCAGTGAAGTGCAGGCGGAGGTGTATTCACCTGACGCCTCAGCGGCGGCAGTTGATACTGTTACTCACCGTGAAGCAGGGGGGACGAGTAAGAAAAGTCAGGGACCCAAAACAGAGACAGACCCAATTGAAGCACTCAAGGCTGAGGTTCTAGAACTTAAAAAGTTGATGTTACAGACAGTGGAGGCCACACAAGCTAGACCGACAGAGAAAATGTTCACACCCAGCCGTAGTCGGCCCAGGGGTTGTAGGGCGTCAGGAAGCTCAGATAGGTGACTCCTGCAGACATTGCTTTAAGTGTGGGCAAGAGGGGCATCTCTCCAGAGGATGTCGGCGGACCAGAGAGCAGCAGGGAAACGAGACTGGGCTGCCGAGCCGGGACCCTCGGTAGCCCGTGAATCATCCAGTCTCAACATGCAGCAACCTTTTCCCCCTCCCGCAGCGCCTCAAATGTCATCAGTCAACTACCTCCCACCACGACGCAAGGAAAGACTCATCAAGTTGATTGCAAAGAGACACACTGTCCATTGCACGCTGGACACGGTTCCAGTAGTAGCATTATGGGACTCAGGCGCTCAGGCGACCATCATTAATGAAGAATGGAGAAAGCTGCACTTACCACACAGCACGGTGCAACCTCTCAGTGAACTGTTGGGCTCAGACATTTTATTGGGAGTGGCAGCCAACCAGACTGAGATCCCCTTCATGGGCTGGATGGAGGTAAAGTTTAGACTAGGGAAAGAATCCACCATGACAAAGCCACTTCTAGTACCTATTTTAGTGTCAAGTGACCCAAACGTAGCAGCAGAGCCCATAATTGGCTACAATGTGATAGAAGAAATAACAGGAGAGGGTGGTCAGACAGCAAAGACAGAGACCATCCATACTGTGTGTCAAGCCTTTCAGATAACAGTCAAGACAGCACAAGCAGTGCTTCAGCTTATCCATGCCCATATTAGTGAGCAAGATGTAGGAATTGTACATACAGGTAACAGAACACTTACTCTAGGCGCTGAACAAGTCACCACAGTGTATGTTAATGCCAACACTGGGGCTCAGTATCATGGCCAAGACCTACTTCTAGTCCCAAGTGAAGAGCCGACATTGCCAGAGGGCGTAGTGATAGAGGAGGGTCTAGTCAGTGTCCCCAGAAAAAGGTCAGGTTATATACCCATCCCCATCGCCAACACAAACAAACACAGTGTAACCCTGACCCCGCGCACTGTTTTTGGTCACCTGCAAACGCTCAAAACTGCTTACGCGGCCAGTGTTGAACAGATAACCAGAGGACAGGGATTAAAGCCACCAAATAACACAGCATCAGCCCCAGACAGTGACAAATCAAAAAAACATAAACCCGCCTGGTGGGACCCTCCGGTCGACCTTAGTCACCTGAACGAGGAGCAAAGGAGGATCACAAAACAGTTGCTGAGAGAGGAGTGTCACGCGTTTGCATACAACGATGACGACATCGGCTCGATCCCCTCACTGAAACTCCACATCACACTGCACGACACCACCCCAGTAAGAAAAACGTACATGGCAGTCCCAAAGCCACTACACCAGGAAGTGAAAGGGTATATCCAGGACTTGTTGAATCGGGGCTGGATTACTCCTTCAGGCTCTCCGTACGCCTCACCGGTCATGTGTGTGCGAAAGAAGGATGGAACTTTAAGATTGTGTTGTGACTACAGGGAGCTGAACAAAAAGTCAGTCCCTGATCGCCACCCTATACCCAGAATCCAAGACATGCTTGACTCTATCACTGACAGCTCCTGGTTCTCCGTACTGGACCAGGGGAAGGCTTATCACCAGGGGTTCCTGGACATGGAAAGCCAGCCCCTGACCCCTTTCATAATCCCCTGGGGCCTGTACCAGTGGGTCCGAATCCCGTTTGGGTTGAGTGCAGCGCCCGCGGAATTCCAGAGGAACATGGAAGACTGCTTGCGTGGCTTGAGAGATGTCATGTGTCAACCGTATCTGGACGACAATCTGGTCCATAGCCCAAGCTTGGAGGACCACATTGAGAACCTGAGGACTGTATTACAGAGATATCAGGAGCACAGGGTTAAACTCAGCCCCCGCAAGTGCGAAGTGTTGAAGAGGAAGGTGAGATTTCTGGGACGGTTGGTGTCTGGAGAAGGCTACACTATGGACCCATCTGAGGTGGCCCCAGTCCAAGCCTTGAAGGAGAAAGCGCCTACAACAGTGGGGGAGCTGAGAAGAGTATTCCTCTCATACCACCGAACCTACATCCCAAACTTCTCCAGAATAGCCCAGCCTCTCTACCAGCTGCTCTCAACAACACCTGATCAACTGAACAGAGGGAAGGTCAGGGCCACCACCAGGAAGAAAGGTAACCTCCCACCTAACACTCCTATACAGTGGACAGAGGACCACCAAAAGACATTGAACTCTCTCATAGACAAGCTGATAGAGCCTCCCGTTCTGGGGTACCCAGAGATGACCCAACCATTCGTCCTCCACACAGACGCATCCCAGGAGGGATTGGGAGCAGTACTTTATCAGAGACAGAATGGCAAGATGGTAGTTATAGGCTACGGGTCCAGGACTCTAACGCCACCTGAAAAGAACTATCACATGCACTCAGGGAAATTAGAATTTTTAGCACTAAAATGGGCAATATGTGAACGTTTTCGAGATTATCTGTATCATGCCCCACCGTTTGTAGTATATACAGATAACAATCCCTTAACCTATATCCTCTCAACAGCTAAGCTAAATGCTACAGGTCAATGGTGGGTGGGTGAGCTGTCCAAGTTTGATTTTTCCATTAAGTATAGGCCGGGAAAAAGTAACGCAGATGCGGATGGCCTATCCCGCATGACATTAGACATAAATGCGTTTATGACACAGTGTACAGAGGAGGTGGGTCAGGAAGTGTTCAGTGCAGCAGTGCAGGGAGTCTGCGTGCAGGGAGACACCCCCCCGGTCTGGGTAGCAACACTCCCCATAGAAACCCAAGATTTAGTGAGAGATGCGAGAGCACACCCTCGAACCAAGTCCCTGACACCAGAACAGATACGAGTAAGTCAGGAAAGAGATCCTGTCATAGGCCGAGTTCTGCATTATAAGAGGGAAAATCAGCACCCGTCCAGGAGAGCTCTCAAAGCAGAACCGGCGGGCGTCAGAGTATTAATGAGACAGTGGGCAAAGTTGTATGTCAATGAGGAGGGAATTCTCTTTAGGAAAGCAGGAGAGAAACAACAGCTTATCCTCCCAAAAGAGCATCGTCAAACAGTATTCCACGAGCTTCACAGAGAAATGGGACATCTTGGGGTCGAGAGGACTTAGAACCTGATACAAGATCGATTCTATTGGGCCCGTATGTACTCTGACATAGAACACTTTGTCACCCAAGAGTGTGAGTGTCTCAAGGAAAAGCGACCTCACAAAGCAACCCGTGCACCCATGACAACCATTGTCACAACACGCCAAGGTGAGCTTGTATGCATTGACTTTTTACACTTAGAGACATGCAAACAGGAGTTCGAATACATCCTTATTATGTGTTATGCCCCAGGCTAGGGGGGCCCTAGGACACAACATGAAGTAGGCCCATCTTCCCCAAGTCCCAAGTAGCCACCACAAATAGTCGTTGAATATAAAGAAAATGATTTATTAACATAAAAGTTTCTTTTGCTCATATAGGAAATAAATATTTAAATTAGGCTTCAGGGTGGACTAAGGCCAACATAATAAACATAATCGCTCTGTCTTGAAAATAAACAACTAAGCTAACCAAGGGAAAACAAATAACAATCAACTCACCTCCCTAACTAAATAAACAGGAAAAAACACCATAGAAACAAACTGGCAGCCCACCCTTACTATTTTCAATGTAACAAAGAAACTACACAAAACTGAATTGCTACACGGTGTGGCCAGTTGGGAGAAGAGGAAAACGAGACTGCGCCGGCGGTCATCTTGGCTCCTTATATACCAGGTGACCGGGGATGCAGCCAATCACCAACCCGGGTGCAGAGCCTTTCCCCCAATGACGGCGCGGCTGCGGCACACACCTATTTGCATACAAATGGAAAAAACAGGAACACAGGGCACACACATATATACAATAAACCACCTACAATAATGACTGCGGTCATAACATTATGATTGATCATTTCACTGATTTCCCCCAAGCCTACGCCACGAAAAACAAGGCTGCCAAAACTGTTGTTGACACACTGTTCAATGATTTTGCACTTCGCGTCGGATTTCCAGAGAGAATTCACCATGACATGGGAGAGAATTTGATAACCAGCTGATGGACCAACTACAGAAGAGCTGTGACGTGCGGGGGTCCCACAGAACATGTTACCACTCCCAAGGCAACGGGAAGTGTGAACGGTTCAATAGAACAATCTTATCAATGCTCCACACCCTCACAAGTGAACAAAAGGCTGACTGGAAGAGCTCATTGACAAAACTGGTGCACGCATACAACTGCACCCGCAGTGGGGTCACAGGGTTCTCTCCCTACTATTTGCTCTATGGAAGGTCACCCCGCTTGCCAGTTGACCTGCTGTTCAACCTACAGTCCAGAGAGGCAAAAGAGACTTACACTGAATATGTACAGAACTGGCAAAATCGAATGCAACAAGCCTATGAGATCGCATCCAAAACAGCGGCCCGAGAAGCTCTACGAGGCAAGAAAGGCTATGACAGAAGAGCACATGGAGCCGACCTGCAACCTGGTGGACGGGTGTTCGTGCGTAACCTGTCAGAGAGGGGCGGCCCTGGTAAACTGCGGTCCTACTGGGAAACCAAAGTGCATGTGGTGGTGAAGAGAAGGAGCAGTGACAGCCCAGTGTATGAAGTAGCACCAGAGGGAGGAGGTAAGAGTCGTGTGTTGCACAGGAACCTCCTACTCCCATGTGACAGTCTGCCCTTAGAGAAACCAGAACCTGCCCCTGCAAAACAAGAAAGGAAAAGACGGACACGGACAAGAACAAGACAACACCAAATCAGCGAACCAGAAGAAGACTCAGACAGTGAAAGCAGTGAGGAAGTTGAGCTGGTGTGTCATTTCACATACGACCAAGAACAAAGTCTAAAAGCTGTAGTCTTGAATCCAGAGGCAGAGCCGTTTGCACCAGCTCTGACGATACAAGACGGAGCACCAGATCTGGAAGATGCAACAGTTGCTCAAGAGGAGGCAGAGACTGACAACAGAGGCGTCACAGCTGATGGAGATGGTGAAAATGACGCTGAGCCCGGGGAAAGTCTACAAGAGCCATCAGAGGAAGATGATCCTGATCCTGATCCTCCTCCAATGACCAACTACCCGCAGCGACACAGGCACCGTCCCCAGATGCTGACCTACAACACCTTGGGTGAGCCGACGTGGGTGGGAGCGGGTGCTGAGAGTCTACACGTCGTGAGTATGTCCCCAGCCTGCAGCCCACCGGTCATGTGGCGACCGTGGGCATCACTAGACATTGGAGTAACGGGTTGAACTCACATTACACGAACATTATAGCTCAGAGAAAATGGACTCTGAAAAGTAGAATGGTGAAATTCTATGGACTGTGAAGAAGAGACAATTCCAGGAGAAACATATTGAACTGATACTGTACAAATGAAGAGACTGGTAACAGACTAAGAGAACTGAGGCCGATATGAGTTCTGTTACATTTGAGAATTGACCTGATTGGGGTCCAGAGTACAGTAACTGATGTTTAGTGGTATAGGCCGAAATGGGTCAGATACTTTAATAAATGGGTACTAATTGAATTGAATGTCAAGTGCCACTTTAAAATAAGTAATACCATGTTTTCAGTGAAAAAAAAAAAAATTCAATGTGTGAAAAGGTACACTTTGGGTATCTGAAATGTCTGGAGACATTTATTATTGGGGGGGGAGAGTGTGGCATACAGAGCCATCAGTGGGTTAATATACTTACATTATTATTATTATTGTTTGCATGTTTGACACGGTTTCCGTTTGGTACAGCTCATGTTCAGAGTGTGGTTAAAATTGTCTGTGTTTTATGATAAGAAAAGGTTTGTTTATTGTTTGAAAAATGTAATATCATGTAGCAGTAAGTGTCTAACTCCGACCAGCAGGACGAGCGCGTTCGCTACACTGTGTGTGTTCAGGGACAAGGGAAGTCTCGCGTGAACATGTTCCGAGAACGAGAGCACACACTTGAGTCCGAAATCACTGTGTGTGTGTGGCGAACGGTGATAATAAAGTATATGTTTTCTCTTTACAGGTAAGAAGGGAGAGTTAGAATTGTATAAATGAGGGGTGAATATGTTGTGTCGTAGTTTATGGTCCCGGTTGCGTTTTATATGGTATTGTTTATAAACGTTAATTGGTCAGCGAAAGTAACGTACCGAAAACGGCTGTTGGGACTTGTTGCTTAGTTACCTCAAGTGAGCGGGAGGATGGAGAGTACATAAATAACTTAAAATAGATACATGGTTGATTTGATTAATTTGACAATGTTTGGTATACATGATTAGCTGACTGTGTATTCGAAAAACAAGTTGATATTGAATGTATATGATGAAAATGGTCCAGATTAGCAATACAACGGACGTGATTTATTGTTTGGATGTTATTGTAGATGTTCATCATTTTTCTGTGTTCAAATATCAAACACGTTCCGAGAACGAGAGCACACACTTGAGTCCGAAATCACTGTGTGTGTGTGGTGAACGGTGATAATAAAGTATATGTTTGCTCTTTACAGAAGTAAATAAAAGACTTCAATTTAAATGTGTAGTGGAGGGCAGTTTCACTCTGCACCACGCTACATGAAGGATGCTGACAGTAAGGTCACATGAAGGACCTTGTCTAAAAATCTACAAGTTACATTTCAAACATTCTATGGCAGGGGTGTCAAACTCATTTTCATCGAGGGCCACATCAGCATAATGGTTGCCCTCAAAGGGCCAGATGTAACTTTGAGGCAGTATGAATGCACACCTGCTCACAGAACTTCAGCATGCACTGCTTCAAAAATGCACCCTCTGAAAAAGACTTTGCAGCGCGGGCAATTTCTTCAGCCACAATAAAGCTAGCTTTCGCTGCTGCATTTGGTTGTGGCTCTCTTGAACACATCCTGCTGCGATCGCAATTTGCCTTTTAATTCTTGCACCATTTGTTGTTTTTCTTAAAGGCTCACTTTTGCATACTTAGCTCCGTGTTTGGTGTCAAAATGCCGAGGTAGATTGTACTCTTTGCCTCATAACACAAAAGACATACCGGTTTTTCTCCTTGAAGCACAAACATATATTTGCCTTCCCGTCTTTCTTGCAACAGCCTTCCATCTGCATCAATTTTTCTCTTCCTGGACATTTTTTATTTCTTAATTCGGAAAATGGCAGTGATGTGGAAACACTGCAATCTAGTTGCGGGATGCCGTCACTTCACGGGTAACATGATCGGCACGCATTATGGGAAATGTAGTGTATGGTCAATGCACCCTTTTGATTTATTTATTATAAGATAATCAGACTATGTGGCCAGCTCTCGCAGGCCACATAAAATGACATGGCGGGCCACATTTGGCCCGCGGGCCTTGAGTTTGACACATATGTTCTATGGGATAGAACTTTGGGATTAAACTATTGCATACACTCAAAAAAAAATAACTCTTTGAATGAACTTAATTAAATGATGGAAAGTATTTCCACATTATTGAATGGCTTTCTTCCAGCATTAAGCAATTTTGTTGGTCCAACTTGATGCACTTGGGTAGGTCCAACTTAATTTACTTGGGTTAAGTCAGTGTAATTCATTAGGGTTGATTTAACTTATTTACTAGGGTTGGGGCTGACTAAATTTAATAGTGTTGGATCCACTAATTTTACATTAGTAGAATTACACTAGTAGATTAAGTTGATCCAACCCAAGTAAATTATGTTGGCTCAACAAATTTGCATTATGCTGAAAGAAAGCCATTTAATCACATGGAAATACTTTCCATGATTTACTTAAGTTCGGTCAAAGAATACAATTTGAGTGTAACCATGTTAAAATATTTACAGTGGACAGTAAGTGAAACTACGTTTCAACAAAGTCTACAGGTTGGACTGGTGTAGGGTAGAAACATAAGACAAACCAGAGATATTGCCATAAAATTGTATTTTCCAAATTAGACAATAATGCTTTACACTGGCAGCTTGTCATGGTTTGTAATGGCAGACACTCTTTGTTAGTTTTATTTTGGCCTTTTTGCACTTCCTGTTTTATTTAGTAATTTGGTTCCTTGTGTTTCAGTGTTTTTGCTTCTTGTCGTGGTCTTGTTTCTGTGTAGTGATTGTCTGCCCCGCCCTGATGTGTTTCACCTGTGTGCACCGACCAGAATGGACCCAGCAGTCTACGCTAGCTTCATGGCTTTCTTGGGGGTGCGTCGTCGATCCTCCCAGCCAGCACCATTGTCGGTTTCCAGGCCCCTTTGCACGCTGGCTGACCCCTTCTCTGACTCGGACCTGGAGGACTCGGACCTGGAGGACTCTGACCTGGAGGACCCTGATGAGTCCTCTTTCTGGGGAACTCACCTGGCTATCTTCAGGGGATTTCTTGGAGGCCACAGAAGACGAGGTAATCATGGCTCCCACCGCCATGGGGAGGCTCTGCCTCGGCCCCAGCCTCAGGTTCCTCGCTTCCAGCCCCAGCCAAAGTCCAAGGTCACCCGCTTCCAGCCCAAGCCCCAGCTACCTCGGTGTCCAGAACCTCTACTCCCCTGTGGGAAGGAGCCCTTGCCGACTACCCTGGCTGACGCATCAGCTGTTCCAGCGTCGGGGGTTTCCAGTTGGCGTTTCGTCGGCTCCTGCCCCACCTCTTTGGTCGAACATCCCGGCCGGCGCATCAGCTGTCTGAGCGTCGGGGGTCCCGGTCGATTCCTCCCAAGCTCCTGAATTGGGTGGGCTGGACAAAGTCTCCCCTGCTCCTCCTGTCCTGTCGCCGGTCCAGCTGACTCCAGACTCTGGTTCCCGGTCAGTGGTCTGGCCGATCCCTGCTCCTCGTCCCTATCGGCGGTCCAGCCGAATCCTGTCCTATCGGCGGTCCAGCTGGCTCCAGACTCTGGTTCCAAGTCAGTGGTCTGGCCGATCCCTGCTCCTCGTTTCCTGTCTGCAGTTCGGCCGATTCCTATCCCTCCTGTGGTGTCGGCGGCCGCTGCTCCATGTTCTCCAGCGGCGTCAGTGACTACTCCTGACTTTCCTGTGGTGTTGGCGGCTGCTGCTCCATGTTCTCCAGCGGCATCAACGACTACTCCTGTCTCTCCTGTGGTTTTGCCGGCAGCTGCTCCGTGTTCCCTGGCGGCGGCGATGACTGTTCCCATCTTTCTTGTGGTGTCTACAGCCACTGCTTCGTGTTCTCCAGCAGTGTTGACGACAGCTACTGGTGTGACGTCACCACCTCTCCTGGTTCCTGATGTGACGTCACCGCTTCTCTTGGTTCCTGATGTGACGTCACCACCTCTCCTGGCTCCAATCATGATGTCACCCCTGCTCGTGGTTCCTGCCAGGGCACCACCCCCCTTGAATCTTGGCCTGACTCAGCCCACATGGAACTTGGTGTCATTGACTTGGCCCCTGACGCTGTGCCGCCTCTGGTGGTCCCTGACTCTTTGCCGCCTCCGATGGCCCCTGACTCTGTGCCGCCTCCTGTTGTCCGGCCGATCTCTGTTCCTCATGTCCTGATGGTGGTCCAGCTGACTACTTCCCCTGGTACCAGGTTGGCCTCTGGTCACCCTCCAGAGGGGCGACGCCATCCTCTGGCTTGACCTCCGGAGAGACCACGTCTTCGCCGCCGTCCTCCTGTTTGCCCTCCAGAGGGGTGACGGCATCCTCCGGACTCGACCTGCGGAGAGACCCCGTCTTTGCCGGCGGCCTCCAGAACGGCTCCGTCCGTTTGCCCGACCTCCGGGTCGCCCCACTGAACTGCCCAGCCTGTCCATAAGGCCTCCGAGCCATCCCCCTGAGTTGCCATGTGTTGCCCCTGAGCATCGGGGCACCTCCCGCCCGAGTTAGTGTTCTGTTTTAGGGTCGTCTGGAATCCGACCCTTAAGGGGGGGGGGGTTCTGTCATGGTTTGTAATGGCAGACACTCTTTGTTAGTTTTATTTTGGACTTTTTGCACTTCTTGTTTTATTTAGTAATTTGGTTCCTTGTGTCTTAGTGTTTTTGCTTCTTGTCGTGGTCTTGTTTCTGTGTAGTGATTGTCTGCCCCGCCCTGATGTGTTTCACCTGTGTGCAATCACCTTGCCTCCTATGTCTCTATAGTCTTTGTTCTGGGGTTGTTCACGTGCTGTTGTTCTCCCGGTATGTCCCCGATCTATTCATGTCTGTTTAATCCTCGATCTGTTCATATCTGTGGTTAATAAACCTGTCTGCACCGTCCCCCAAGTTTTGGCTGCATTTGGGTCCTACTTACCACTAACCCTGACAGCAGCTGCTTGCAAACAAATGAAAAATGCAGTTCGTCACAATTTGAAACTAAAAATAAAGCACCCTGCCTTTTTTTTAAAAAAAAAAAACTTCCAAGAGTTAGAAACATGAGACAAATGGGAAATTCCTAAAGGAAAAGTTCACTTTCGATGAAAATTCAGTCATCTACTCACCCTCATGCTGATGAGAAATCCATTGCATTTTTTTCCCTCCTCAAAACATGTGGAGAAACACAGGGAGAAACTTTCCAGTATTTTTCCCAATAACGGCCACCTACAGAGACCAGACACAAAACCTGATAAAAATCCAACCCAAAATCCTCCATAATGACGCTTGTGTACCTGCCTTAATATGTCTGGAAGCGGCTGGATGCCATTTTAAGTTAAAGACTGTGTCCTCCATATTTACAGGCTGAATATTGACGCTAGTTTGATAGCATGCATTAGCCTCCCCTGCGCGTGCGTGAGCTCTTGTCATGTAGCGTAGTTCAGAGTGCGTCATTCAAACGTGCACACGCGTGAAATGCGATTACAGCTTTCAAGCTACAGTCAATATTCAGCCTCTAAATATGGAGGAAATACCAGATTTCAGCTTAAAACAGCATCCTGGGCTTCCAGACATATTAAAAGAGGTACACGAGTGTTATGAGAGTATTCTTAAAGTGTGTTTTGGGGTACTTTTATCAAGTTTTGTGTCTGGTCTCCGTAGACGGCCATTGTTGGGGAAAAATACTGGAAACTTTTTACCCGTGGTTCTCCAGCTGTGTTTTGAGGAGAAAATACACAGATTTCTGATGAGTAGGCGGGTGAGTAGATGACTGAATTTTCATCGAAAGTGAACTATTCCTTTAAAATTGCATATCTCAAAATACTAGTGCAACAATATTTTAAACAAGCATGCTTGCAACAACACAAAAATGCTTTCCTTTTTTTCCGCCTGACAAACTGATAAAATACAGCACACTGCTTCCCCTTATTTTTGAAACTGCCAAGAAAATGAATCACAGTACCTAGTACGTTAACCTTTAAAAAGCAGTCTATAAAATGAGTGTAAAATAAACTGAACTCTAAGATACTGTTTGAAATTGGATTCCGTCTTTGCAGTCACATTCCACATTTCACTTTCCCCTTAAACATTTGCAAAATACATTTAAACTGTTTACGGTGAACATTAACTGAAACTAGTCGCAACAAAGTCTACAACCTGCTTAGTGTCAATGGTAGAAACATAAAAAGGGAGATGTTGCCATAAAATTGTGTTTCTCAAAATAGGCAGTAATCGTGCAACAATGTTTTACATATTCAGTTGCTTGCAACAACACAAAAATACAGTTTCTCAATTTTCTGACAAACTGTTAAAAATAAGAGAAACAGTGTTTAGTCAATCCATTTAAAAAACAGTCAAAGATTATCTGAACTTCAAGATGCTGCTGGAAAATAGGACCCTAAATCCGCAGTCCCATTCCCCTTTAAACATTTCACATTCCCCTGAAACATTTGTGCTGGTGAACTCAGAAACACAGAGGTGAACAAAAAAAAACATGTTCATACCACAGGTAGGGTATGTGGGCAGTGGGCAGTCATTTTTAAGGATAGAAATCAAGAAAAATATAATAAAGTTAAGAATCAGTGTCAGGGACTGTCAGTGGAGCCCCAAAACCTCTCTCAGTCAACTGCAGTGGCAATGATTCTCAATTAGTTGACTAACGGCAAAGCAATGTTTTGAGAACTTGTACTTTTCTGGATAGCCTGTTTCCATCTAGTTCCATAATGATCTTCTGCAAAGCTTTGAAGGTGTATTTTAGTTCTGGAGGGTAGCTCAGGTTTAGAGCATACACAAGAGCAAGCAACATCGCCACAGCAAAAGGTACATTTCCCAACTCATCCAGTACCTCCACCCCTTCCACAATGATTCCAACAGCCTCAGGGTCATCACTGGACTCTGTTCCTTCATGTCGAATAACAAAGATTCCAAAGTCTGTCTCTGCCATGGCCATCCGAATGCTTTCGTCATTCGCCTGTGACAAAATAATTTACAAAGGACAATGACTTTTCATTGATGTGTATTAGATCCCTTTTTTTTTTTTAAAGTATTACCTTTATTCACACAATCAAAACAAATTATGACCATTTGAGCCATGTTGAGCTGATTTAAAAACTAAAGAAGCCTGTCTGTTATGAGCTAAGTGGTTGTCATTCCATCTAATAAAACTGATAGTTTTGGTTCTTGATTATGATTGGCTGAGCTGTGTTCAAAGCTGTTCTCAAATACTCTATAAACATGCATCTGTGACTGCATTACAATTTTTAATATCCATTATCATCATCTTCACATTTTTGAATTTATAACAATTAAATGATCAGTTATTGTACTGTAATGGCCACTTATGATGCCAAATGCATTGTGTATAATATTTCATAGATTTAATACACTGACAGCATGTACAAGTCTCCAGACAAACTGAAAAGAAACGTAATCGAATGGTAGAACTTTGTGTATTTACCAGTTGGCCTTACAAATTGATGTCTGCACAGAATAACAATTTATAAGTCCACAAATGCAATGCAGTTGGCAAGTAGGTAGATTTCAAAGAGGTTTTGAAAGCTTAATCTTTCCAAATTTCACAGCTGATGGGGACCTAGAAAAAAAAAACCTCATTCATTCCAACTGATCAAAACTTTAGTAAACAAAAGTAAATTTAGATACCATGTATTCATTCACCAGCTTCTCTGGATCTTCGTTAATGTAGACACAAAGAGCTTTGAGGACACATTCTCGTTTAACGTCAATGCTGTCCGTCTAAGTATGCAGATCAGAGAGAATATGCCAAAAAAAACAACATTAGGAACACCATCTCAACCAACCAGTAGAGTGGGTTTCACACAGCTTATACAACTTTTAACTACATTCACAGGAAGTCACAACATTAAAGGCATTTAGACACTAGAGTAGTAGTGTATACAGTGGTTCTTGAAAAATTGTGAACCCTTTTGGGATAGTCTGGCTTTTTCCATATATAATGTGTGCAATTTCAAACTGAAGCAAGCACATACCTTTCATTATGTAAATTTATCCACATTCTATTAAATCTATAAAGTATACATGAAATATGACAGCAGTACAGGTTGAACAGTTTTTTTCCATTGTTATCATACCTATGTTATGGGTACCATGATGCTCTTGATCGTTGTTCCTTGAACACCACCTTTCTTGGCATACGCCCTAATCAGGTTTGCAGAGTGAGCATCCAGCTCAGAGAAGAACTTTGACTGCAAATGCATTGCTGTGATTCTCTTGAATTCTGCACTCACCTACAATTAAAAAAAAAACAAAAAGGTACACAAGACTCCAGTTCGAGTGAGTGAGTGAGTGAGTGAGTGAGTGTGAGTGAGTGCGTGAGTGAGAGAGACAGAGAGAGAGAGAAACAGAGAGAGACAGAGAGAGATAGAAAGACAGACAGAGAGATTCATTCACTTATTCACTCACTTGGTCTGAAATCGGCTATCATGGGTGCCTCTCCAACTACCTCTTGCCTTCTTTGTGCAAAGGTCTTGTCCATCATCGTCACCACCTTGTCGTCATTATTCCTTTTCTGAACTTCTGACAGGAGGGCCACTCTTATCTTTTCTAGTGTCTCTTGTTACATCCTGTTTTATTTTGGCTTTTCATGTTGATCCTTTTAGGTTGATCATCTGTTTGGCAGACACCTGTGCTGATTAGTGGGCTGAGTCTATATAGGCAGGTCCTCTTTGTTCAGCTCTCTCTCTCCCTCCTGCTGCAGCAGCACCTTTTTGGTGCTAGGTATCTGGTCTCCATTTATTCCTGCATTGTCCTTAAGTTACTGTAATACATTCATATGCAGTACCTTCCTACTGGTGTGATGTCCATTATTATGTTCGGTGTTTGAGCCAGCCGTAACACTCTGCTGTTTCACCAGCTGGATAGGCAGGGCAGTAATTCACCTCGGCTTTTTTCGGCTTCTTCACACCATAGGCAGGACTGCATTTGCCATCAGGTTTGTTTTTTAGGGTATTCACTGTAACTTCTGGGCACCCAAGCCCCTTGAGCTTTGTTCTGTAGTTACCAAGTTTATATTTCAAGCTTGCCTTCCATCCACCGTATCCAGTGACTGAACCTAGCTCTTTCAAACATGGATGTTTTGATACAAGAGCTTCTGCTACATCCTCAAAATCTGAGTCAGAGAGGTACACTTTGTACTGGATGATCGTTTCAGCTAAGCCATTAAGAACGGCAGATTTTAGTTTTGCATCAGGATTCAACAAAGCTCCAGTTTCTTTGAAAGCAGTGTTTGCCCTGTTCAGCTGTAGCTCAGTATCATACGAGAACCTGGGCACATGGAAGACCACAGGCCATGCAGAAGATCTTGAGGAAGTGGACTCAGGAGAAGACAGTATGTCCGTATCAAATGAGCAACCAGATGAGGAGTCATCTAGAGAGCAGGAGGAGGCAGAAGCTGAGGGAGGGGGTCCGGAGCCACCAATCTGGGCAAGTGTATCTTAAATAAATGTAACCTGATCAGGTCTTAGAGCTAAATTAAACATAAACCCGACAACGCCACCCTGGGAGTTCCACCCAGGGAATACACAGTATTATTAAACTCTACTTTGACTGCACAAGTAAGTTTCACAAGAATTTAACAGGGACATAGTTTTGAGAAGAAAGAGTTTTCTTTTACATTTAATTTCTTTCAGCGATGCAATGCTTAATACAATGGCAATAAAATACAACAACATCAAACTGAAGATTTGGTCAATATCTAGGTTTCAGTGATTTTAGAATAGTTAAAAAAAAAAAACTGAATTAAGAAAAGAACTAAAACATACAAAAGGGGTCACACTATTAGGTGGGCATTAAATTAGAACACAATAAACAAATCACGATAAAATATAAAAGCACACAAGAAAATAACACAAGGCCACCTTTTAAAAGTTAGTGCTAAACCACTTCTGTATGAATCAAAATTTTAAAACAATCATGATATAAAAATGAGCCCCACCACTAGACCAAAATATAAAACAATTTACAAATATACTAAAAAAACATAAATAGACTAAAATCACTGAGGAAAACCTAGTATTTAAAACTCAATAAAAGAAATTAAATATTCAAGTGAGTTTCAACAGAACAAAGCAGCAGTGGCAATCACCTGCTGAGACAAAACACAGGTTATTCTTGTCTTCAGTACATTTACAGAAACTTACAATTGATAAATACAATTACCTTGGCTGTATATTATCCAATCAATGCATATGATGTGGCAAACCTGGGGGAACAGACACCGTTTGTTGGTTCCACCGAATGCAATGGCACCAAACCAGGGACAGCAGCAAGAAGATCTGAATTGTTAGTGCTACCACCTGTCTTTATGTGCTGCAAATTAGAGGACTTGCTGCAGGTGTGGAACAGGAAGGAGCTGGGATTACACAGCAACCCCCAGTGGCAGGGAGGACATAACCTACCGGTTACATAATGATGACCTTAATGGTACCTTTGTCCTGGACATCTGATATTGACAACTAGTTGGTGAATTAATTCCCAAACTCAGTATCGATAAACTGAAGCCTGAAATTCCCCTCTATTCCACACTGTATCTTTATTTCCTGTGCTAGTACATTGACAAATTCTGGAATCCCATCTGGAAGAATCAATCTCTGTGAATTGTTTTCTCCTAGTATGATTCTGAGCTTCCACGGAGCAGCCATTCCACGACAGTCTGTGAATGAAGAAAGAGAATATTGTATGTTATAACAAGAGTAGACCTGAATTTAACAGAGCAATAAGTGGACCAAAGAACCATTCAACATTTAATCTGAAGGTTACCACACCTTTTAATTGTATGTGTCTTTTTTTTTTTTGTCATTAAAGTTTTTTATTTATTCATACACACATAAACATACAATCAAACTCGAAAACAAACACTGACACCAACATCAACAGACAGTATATCCAGAATACAACCATATATACAAAGGCCTCCTGCAAATCAACATTTCCTTTTTTGAAACACCCACAATATACATTCAGCACCATGTCTTCAAATTTTTCCATATGTCCTACCTACAAAAAAATACTTTCCCAGGCCCTCCTAAAATGTTCCTCTTCATTGTTAATTCTAGCCAACATGCGTTCATATGATGCAACTTCTGACATCATTTCCATCCATTTTTTAACATCTGGGGCGACTGTACTCTTCCATACTCTGAGAATTGTTCGAGCAGCAGTGACCATCCCAACTTTTAAAACCCCTCGTTCATATTTAGATATATTTAGTATTTCTGTTTGGTCCCCTAACAAACATAGTCTTGGTGATATAGGTACCGCCACACCCAGCCATTTACTCACATGTTCCAATACTTTCTCCCAAAACGGGTACACCAGTTTACATCCCCAAATTACATGTAAAAATGTCCCTATTTCACTCTGACACTTCCAGCATAAATTACTTCCTAATAAGCCCATTCTATGTAGTTTTGAAGGGGTGAAATAAAATCGATGAACTATCTTATACTGAATAAATTTCCCCTTTGCCTCTTTTATGTGTTTCCCTGTATTTGATAAGATATTTAACCAATGCTCCTCATTCAGATCACACCCTAGGTCTTTCTGCCAAATGATCCTCAGATTTTTACACACATCTTCTTGTAAACCATTAAATGTCTTGTAGAATATGGCTGCTCTGTGTGTTATACTTGGTAGATCCAAAACTTCCATCAATGTATTCTTGTGGTGATTAAATTTACCCTTTGTGATACAGTCTCTTATTTGTAAATATTTCCAATAATTACCTTTATATTCCAGATTATATTTTTGCATAATATACGCAAACGACATGAACACTCCATCCACACACAGGTCACTTATTTTGTGTATCCCTCTTACAAGCCATTGATTCCAATAAACAGATTTCTTCCCAATACGCACGGCTGGGTTATACCATAGAGAGGCGTAAGGTTGTCTCAAGTGCGAAATACTATATATCTTATGAATTTCTCTCCAAACTGCTTTAGAATAAGACAGCACTGGGTTTGAAAAATAATTATGTCCAGAAGTTGTTGCCCCATGTGAGAGGACATCCAGAGGTTCAAATGGGCTAGTTAGTTGTCTTTCAATTTTGATCCAGCTCAGCTCCTGATCTATCCCCTTCCAATGTTTTATCAATCTAGACATTTCAAATGATAGATTATATAATCTTACATTAGGTAGACCCATACCTGCTATTTCCCTCGGTGCCCACATCTTCTTTATATTAATCCTTGGTCTCTTTTTATCCCATAAAAAGTCTTTGATAATTTTATCATAATGTTTAAACAGCTGTGGTGCTATATTGAGTGGCAACATCATGGAAACATAATTGAATTGCGGTGCAACCACCATTTTAATTACATTAGTTTTTCCCCACAATGTGAGCCTCAATTTTCCCCATTTATCCAGGTTCAGTTTTATCTTCTGGAGGAGTGGTTCCATATTTGAGAGCATCATTTCGTCCAGATTTGAATTTAGTTGGATGCCTAGATATTTCATACCTGAAGATAGAAACTTGAAGCCATATGAAGTGATAACCCCAGAGTGACATGTATGCGATATCGGCATACATTCCGACTTATGCCAGTTTATTTTATAACCTGATAATGTAGAATATGATTCGATACATTCAAGTAACACCGGTAGGGAGTTCCCAGGTTCCTCTAACACTGCTAAAATATCATCGGCATACATAAATAGCTTGTGCTCTTTACCTCCTGCCTTCACACCTTTAACCCTCACATCAGCTCTGATTGCTACAGCTAGTGGTTCAAGAACCATAGTGAAGAGCAATGGGGAGAGAGCACATCCCTGTCTTGTCCCCCTGGAGAGACAGAAAAAATCAGATATCAGCCCATTTGTTAGAACAGCTGCTCTTGGGCTAGAGTAAAGTATCTTCACCTAGTTACAAAAGCCAGGACCTAGCCCAAATTTTGAAAGAGTCAACATTAGGAACCCCCACTCCACCCGGTCAAAAGCCTTCTCAGCATCAAGTGAAAAAGCTGCCACTGGTACCGGATTAGAGCAGTTCATATGCATCAGATGTATGAGCCTTCGCATGTTATCAACTGAGGACCGTTTTTTTAATAAAACCTACTTGATCTCCATGTATAATGTCTGGAAGTATTTTCTCTAAACGTGACGCCAAGGTCTTTGTCAAAATCTTACAATCCACCCCAAGAAGGCTCACAGGTCTGAAATTAGACGGATCAGAGGCATCCCTGTCCTTCTTAGGAATGAGAGAGATTAAAGCATCATTAAACGTACCAGGTAGTGAGCCCCTCTCAAATATCTCCATGTACACCTTATGCAATATGGGGGCCAAGATATCAAAATATTTCTTGTAATATTCAACCGGGAAGCCATCCAAACCGGGTGACTTGCCGGTTTTCATAGATGAAATAGTAGCCCTGATCTCTTCCTCTGTTATTGGAGCATCCAGCATGTCTTTTTTTTTTTTTTTTTTTTTTAAAAGTATATTTTTTGAGCTTTTATGCCTTTAATGGACAGCACAGTGGAGAGTGACAGGAAACGGGGAGGCAGAGAGAGGGGGAATGACATGCAGTGAAAGGCCGTCCGATGCGGGATTCAAACCGGGGCCGACTGCGGCGAGGACTGTAGCCTCTACACATGGGACACCTGCTTAAACCACTACGCTACACAACGCCCCCAGCATGTCTTTTTGCTCATTAGATACACTCGGCAGATGAATACCTGAGAAAAATGTCTCTGTGTCTTCTGGATTATGAACACAGGAGGATGTGTAAAGGTTTTCATAAAATTTTTTAAAAACCTGATTAATTTCTTTTGATGAGGTTACTACCCCATTATCCTTCTTAATCATTGGAATGTTATTAGAATTATCCTGTTGTCTTAATTGTCTCGCTAATAGTCTGCCATTCTTTTCGCCCCCTTCATAGAAATTAGTTTTTAGCCTAAATAAGGCATACTCAGCTTTTTTATTATATATATCATGTAGTTGATATTTCTTATTACAAATTGTTTTGTATAGATTATCTGAATAGTGACTTGCCAATTCTTTCTCCAATTTACAGATCTCTTTGTCTAATGTGTTTTCTTTCTTCACATCCTCCTCCTTTTTCATTTTTGAGGCGTGAGCAATAATTTTCCCTCTTGTATAAGCCTTAGATGCTTCCCAAACCGAGGAAATTGTTTCTGTAGAGCCAATATTAATTTCAAAAAAAGATTTAAGATCCTCTGATAACGTATTGCTAAATGACACATCCTGTAGCCACGCGGTGTTAAGCCTCCAACGTCCTCTTTTCACACTATCTGTGTTCAGGTCAACATGTAACTCCACTGTGGCGTGATCACTGAGGGCAATAGCCCCTATCCCACAGTCCACTACTGAGTCTATTAATGAGTTAGACATCAGGAAAAAAATCAATCCTTGAATGGGATTTGTGACAGTGGGAGTAAAAGGTGTATTCCCTCTCACGTGGGTTCACCAATCGCCATATGTCCACCAAACTCAAGTCTTCTGTCAGCATATGAATTGCAGCTCTGTCCCTGGGTGAAGATTTACCACTGGGCTTACTCTTATCAATTATTCCGTCCATTACCTGGTTGAAATCCCCTGCTAGTATGACCTGGCCCTGCATGTTTCCTATCACTGTATGTGTAGAAATCCGGTTCCTCCTTGTTTGGGGCGTATATATGACATAGCACTGTCCTGATTCCATTGATCAAGGCTTCAATGCAAATAATTCTACCGTCCTTATCATTGTGTTGTTTTAGCATGACAGAACTTAAATTTTTATTAATGAGTATCATCACCCCACCCTGTTTACTGGAGTATGAGCTATGAAAAACCTTCCCTACCCAGCCTCTTTTAAATTTCCCTGCCTCTTCATCTCCCATAATATGAGACTCCTGAATACATGCTATATCTGTATTTTTAGATTTTAAATATGTCAAAACCTTCCTCCTTTTAATAGGGTTGCCACATCCATTTATGTTCCACGATATTATATTAATGTACCTGTTAGCCATCATTTCTAGACCTGTAAATACTCTTTGACCTCAGTTCTCTCATCATGGTTTCAATAATAACTACATAGTTCAAGGGTTTGTTCAAAATGTTAAGCCTTCTCAAACATACTGTCTTGGTGCACAGATAAAACATGAAAAACACAAACATAACCCCGGTTAAAGCAGCCCAGAACTCGGTGCTTCTAACTAACCCCCACCCCGCCCCCCGACTAACCTGATCTAAATTAACCGTGTCCGTGAGGCGCATCCTGTCAGCTCGTGACAGCACAGCTCTTCCTGCCTCCCACGAACCATCATCAACGTTACCTTATTCCCACAGATTCACACACACTTCGTCTGGTTTCGTAAAGTCCCCCGGTCCTCTATTCAGCATCTCGCACAAACTTCTCCGCATCCTTGCTGTCTCGAAAAGTTTTCTTCTGCCCTTTCCATGTGAAGATGAGCGTGGCGGGGTAGACCAGCCTGTGTCTCACATTTAGCTCATGCAGACGTCTCTTCACTGGAGTAAATGCTTTCCTTTTCTCCGCTAGTTCTCTGGTCACATCTTCATAGAAGGACAGCTTACAGTCCTCCCAGTCGATCCCACGTCTCTCCTTAGCCACCTGCAGCACCTTGTCTCGGGCCGATGAACGTAGGAAGCGCATCAGAATGGTCCTGGGCGGTTGATTCGGGCCCGGTTTGGGTGCCAAAGAGCGGTGGGCACGTTCAATGTCAAACTCACTGCCGGATAGCCCGAGCCCCTGAGAGATGATCTCTTCCATATACTGAATAACTTTGCCCGTCTCCTCCTTGCCCTCTTTCAGTCCCACCACTCTTACATTATTTCTCCTGCTGCGGTTTTCCAGGTCTTCCACGCGCATCCACAGTGTTTCCAGTCTCTTGTCACATTTCTCCATACTTTCCTCCATTCGTGCGTTTACGTCTTCCACGTCTGATATGCGTTGTTCCGCCTCTCCCAGTCTCACTTGTATGTTCTCCACCGCATCTTTAAGCTCTTTCGTTGTCTCCTTAATTGAGACAACATCCGTCGCCACCACCTGAAGAGTGGTACTCATTTTCCGTATCTCCTCAAACATTGTTTTATTGTCAAACACTTCTCCAGGTTTAGGGTCGCTTTCACATGCCGGTGTCAGAGACGTGGAGGTGAGTTCAGGTGTTGGGCTGGTCTTTGAGGTTAGCTTACTTCTCGTCGCCGCACCTTTGAAAAAGTTAGCTTTGCTGTTGTTCGACATTTCGCCGGGGAAGTACAAATTTTTGGTCGGAAACCGAAATTAATTCTTGTCTTTAACACAGGGCCTCAAGTTTGAAACTAAGAACGAAGTGTATGTCTCAAAATATACATAATTAACTGACGGTCGTGGGGAGCTCTCTTACTGTGCCGCCATCTTCCCTGCGGTCCCACGTGACTCCTCGTATGTGTCTTTTTAATGTCACCATTCTGAGAGGTCCAATAAAGTAGTCTGCAAGAGGGTAGTAATCCGCCAGTTCATCAAGCTCTCGTAAGACTGTTTCTCTGGCAGAACATGCACTCAGCTCAAAGGCTCTGAAATGTTCCATGTACCAAACCAGTAAGCCTTTTCACCATGAAACAAAGTCTATCATGTACAACGCAAATCTGAAAAATCTCTCCAAAGGCAGGCAGTCCACTTGTAGACCCATGAGCAACTATCATTCCATTTCTGAAATTTACACCTTTGCTTGACACGCACTTAGTAAGGTGAACTTCAGTTGTACCAGGAAAGTTCTGTTCAATAGTCTGAGCTATTTCTTGTTTCAAAATATCCACAGGAACTGTTGAAACATTTGTGATATCTAGGGCATTTTTTTCAAAACTGGATGATCTCAAGTGGTATGAAATCATTAGCTGATGCTTAATAGCTAGAGAGGGGCACATTTTTAAAGCAATTGGTGTGTCGCACAACCTGCTTAAAAAAACTGTCCTTGGCCTCAAATCGCATGGTCCAGAGTCCCACGAGAGGACCAAACCACCTGATCAGTTGGGGATAGTGCTCTAAATAATGATGTTTTGGTAGCAGGTTCACATCAGGGAAGAGCTCTTGGTACTTTTGTCTGTGCTCTGAAATTTTGCCCTCAAGATAGGCAATGGACTCATCTGTGGGTGTTTAGATTAGATTAACTTTATTTATCCCACAACTGGGAAATTCATTTACCACAGCAGAAAAATAAACAACTATAGAATAAACATCTATGGAAATATACAACAAAAATATACCAAATATACACTAATAAATACAATATACACAATACACACGATATGTACATGAAAAAGTGCAAATTTGCACATGGTCAGGAAGAGCAGGAGTTGTGGAGTCTGACAGCTGCTGGAATGAAGGACCTGCGGAACCTCTCCTTCTTACAGCGAGAATGTAAAAGTCTGCTGCTGAAGAAGCTACAGTGACCCTACAGTGTCATGCAGAGGGTGAGAGTTATTGTTCATGATGGATGTCAGCTTAGCTAACATCCTCCTGTCACCTACTCCCTAAATGGAGTCTAGGGGGCAGCCCAGGACAGAGCTCGCTTTCCGGATCAGTTTGTTGAGCCTCTGCCTATCCCTGTCAGTGCTGCACCCTCTCCAGCAGACCACAGCGAAGTAGATGGCTGAGGCCACCACAGAGTCATAGAAGGTCCTGAGGAGAGCCCCACACACACCAAAGGACCTCAGTCTCCTCAGAAGGTGAAGGCGATTCTGACCCTTCTTGTAGAGAGTGTGGGTGTTGGTGGACCAGTCCAGTTTGTTGTTTGTTGGAGCAACCACAAGCTCTACAATGTCTTCTAAATCCAACAGTATTTGCCATGCCATTTCATCCTCAGGCACCAGATGCCCAATTATGAATGGGAGTAGTCTTAAGAGGGCCCAGTTTTCATGGGCGTTCCCACCTATTGTTTTCCTTGTTGAAAACGTGTGTGGGATCACCAGTGGCCTATTTGTCTTGTCTGCCCACTTGTAAAGGAAATGCAGGATTGATTTATTGAGGGTTTCAAGATTGAAATATTTCTTGGATATCAGCAATGCCAAACAACGTGCAAGCTCTACTGGCACTATGCCCTCAAAAACATCATGCATGATATCTGGAGGATAACCTGTGTGAACACTGAAGTGGGCAAGAGTTTTACTGATAACACAATGTATTTTCACCCCAAAACAGCCTGTGCCATTCTCTTGAGCCGATTTCACATGAGAGTCATTGATTGTTTTGTCCTGAGACTGAATGCGCCTGACTTTAGCTCTTTTGTTTGGATGTCTGTTTTTGTTCCTGTGCAAAATCGGCAGATAAACCCACCAGAAAAGCTCTCATTAAAACCAGCAAGACTGTGAGCTCCAAGGTTATCTGCTGCAACAAACTGAATTGTGCCTTAAGACATCTGCCAAGCAAAGGAACAAAAACTCCCTCTTGTTCCAGAGTTTTCATATCTTCAAGAAGAGGATGCAGGATCCATTCATAACCATACTTGTGAACATCATCAGTTTTACACAAGCCTGCCAAGTAAATTGAAGAGTGATGAATGTGAGTCTGGAGGCAAATTATTCAAAGTCCAGTATATTCCACAGAGCTTATGTTTCCTATGAGAAGTACCCAGAAGATTGCAAATCTCAAAATCATCTATGTATAAATTTACCAAAATTCTCAACTCATTCCCTGACACAAAACTGTTCTCCTGGAAGTATGAACCATCCTGAGAAGATTTGTAAGTATGTTGCTCACCATTCACCCTATTACTGCTGTGCTCTGTGGTTTTCAACTACCTTGTCTACGACATCTCTCCTATCAAAGAGCTGCTGCAAAGACTTCAGTACAGGCACATACTGAAAACTTTTTTTTACTTGGCATCAAGTATGTACTCGATTGGTTCTACAACCTTAAAGCTTTCTTTGTAATACTGATTGCGGAGATAAGATGTGCTCAGGGGACCACCCTTCCCTATGGCTATG
This sequence comes from Seriola aureovittata, assembly GCF_021018895.1. Lineage (NCBI taxonomy): Eukaryota > Metazoa > Chordata > Actinopteri > Carangiformes > Carangidae > Seriola > Seriola aureovittata. The sequence continues at coordinate 22,529,099 of NC_079384.1, read as the reverse complement.
AGCAATGCTCAAAAAAACATGCACAGAGAGCAGTGGCTACTTCTGTTATCACAGACTTATTAGTTGTGGGACTATGTTTCTGAAATACGCCTTCAAGAATGTTAATGGAGAGGGGTAGTGTTGCTGAACTTTGCAAGTAGTGCAGTTTGTCAGGCCGAAACTCAAAGCAGGACTCAGATGCAGAGATTTTAGATAACAAAAGGCTTTTATTGAATTCACCGGAGACCTCGGACCGAGTGATAAACAAATGGCTATAAACAAAACTAGACACTATACTCTGACTATAGAGAAAACAATAAACACTCCAAGAGGAGGGAAAAATAACTCTATAAAAAGAAGAAAACCCTGCCTATATGAAATAATTTGGCTACAAACAAAAAATCACTCTTAAAGAGGAAAAAACCAAGAACTATGAATCTAAGCTAGGATATGAGTTAACAAAAAAAAAAAAAAAAAAAAAATCACTCTTTAACAAGGAATAAACAAAGGGCTATGAATCTAAGCTAAGGTAAGAATTAAACAAAAAAGATCACTCTTTAATGAGGAAAAAACAAAGAGCTATGAGTCTAAGCTATGGTAGAAAATTTACAAACAAAAACTCACTCTTGAACTAGGAAAATGAAGGGCTATGAAATTTAGCTAAGGAAAAAATTACAAACAAAAAAATCACTCGTGGGGCGCTGCTGAGCGGGCGATGGAGTAAGACGTGTCTGTTTGAGCTCCCATCGAACTTCTTTTTTATTTTAATTTAATAAGCGCACTGCATAGTGGAACATCGACTAATCTGCTCTGGAAAGATTTCCGAAGCCAAGAGAAAGTCTACATTTGAATGAATGGCGAAGAACCTCCGTAAATTTCAATATACTGGAGCAGCGAACACGAGGCCCAACACCGCCGGGAACCATATTGCTACTACCACTGCGGGAAGAGCATCTCCACCACAGCTACGATCAGCTAAACCAGAGATGGACGCCAAGTCCCTGAAAGCGGAGATTCTTCTCTCGCTGAAAACTGAAATTTCGGCGGTGATAAAATCAGAAATGAAAAACGCACTTGCCGACGACTTCGACTTCCTTAAAAATGAGCTACGGGCACTAAAGACAGAAGTTAAAAACAACACGGCGGTAATTCACTCGGAGATCGACCAAATGAAAACCACAATCCAAGACATGGAGACCGGAATGTCAGCATGGTCAGACGAGGTAGTGACTCTGCAGACCACGGTAAACACCCTAAAGGCGGAGGTGGCAGAGCTCCGAGACAAATGCGAGGATATGGAGGGAAGAGCGCGGCGGTGTAACATCAGAATACTGGGGGTGCCTGAGACGACCGGATCGAGCTCCACGACATCGGTCTCAAAGCTGCTGCGAGAAGCGCTGCAGCTGGACAAGGATGTGCTCATTGATCGCTCACACAGAAGTCTGGCGCCAAGAAAACCCGGCGGGAAACCACGAGCGATAGTAGCCAAACTTCACTATTTCCAAGACTGTGTTGAGGTACTGAACCGGGCGCGCACCCAGGCTCCACTTCGGTACAACGGGGAAACTGTTGCTATCTTCCCGGATTATACTACAAGAGTCGCCAAAGCTAGAGCCGCGTTCACTGAGGTCAGAAAGCTGCTCCACAACCGCCAGAACGTCCGGTTTGGCATACTGTTTCCAGCCCGTCTCCGTATCACACACAACGGAGAAGGAAAGGAATTCACCGACGCAGGAAAAGCGATGACCTACGTGAAGAACCACATCATCCCTGCAGAGGAGCGTGAGTGAGTCTGCTTTCGGGTTTTTCAACTATTCTGACAATACTTTCTGTTCTCATCCGTGGAAAGGCAGCTAAACTGGCTGCACCTAGTGGACTAATGTCACGGTAATATTTAAAATGGAAAACAAATGTAAAATGACTGGACTAAGAGACCCCTTCTCTCTCTCCTTTCTTTGTCAATGCTGATTACCTTTATTCATAGGCTTAATAGTTTTTTTTTTTTTTTTTTTTTTTTTTTTTTGTCACAACTTAAAGGTTGTCTTATAGTGCAAAGATTTGATTGAATATATTTCTGTTGATTACAAAATATAATTTTATATGATGTGGCTAATCCACAGTGTTTAATTACTAACACCGTTAAACTATTGATTCCATAAGAGATGTGGGGGTTAAATGACTTTTTTTTTTTTTTTTCTCTCTCTCCTACCTGGACACATAGCAGACGTTACGATGTTGTAATAACGATGCGCTGAATCGGTTTCCATGAAGCGTTCGATGGGAGCCTGAACAGTTGGCTCTATAGAGTTCCCCAACACAAACACATATGTGTGGATTTGTTATAGAGGGGTACCATGTTTGCCTTGTTTCTCTAGGCACTGGGTGGGGTGGGTGGGTGGGATGGGGATTATACCAGACTTGTTCATTCCTTGGATTTATTTATTATATGTCTTCCTTTCTTTCTATTTGCTCAGCCAGATGTGGATTTCAAATGCACTGCATCTCTTACCCAGTAGGTTATGACTGATCCTAATTCTACCAGAGGGCTGGATGAACTTTCATCAATAAACTTTGTGAGTTGGAACGTGAAGTCACTTAACCATCCAATTAAGCGAAAAAAGGTATTTACACACTTAAAACAACTTAAAACCGATATTGCATTTCTTCAGGAGACGCACTTGCGCACAACGGACCTGTTCCGAATAAAAAGAGGATGGTCAGGACAAGTTTATCATTCTAACTTCCACACAAAGACAAGGGGGGCAGCCATCCTCATTGATAAAAATATACCATTTACAATGACTGATGTCGATTCTGATTCTGCAGGGCGCTACATTATTGTGACAGGGCAACTTTTTTCATTTCCGGTCATCCTGGCCAATGTTTATGCACCAAATTGGGACAATCCAGAATTCTTTTCAAAATCTTTTTCTCGTCTACCAAACATGTCATCACACCATCTTATTCTCGGTGGCGATATAAATTGTGCACTTTCCCCTACCTTAGATCGCAGTTCCTCCAAAACGACGTCCTTGTCTAAATCAGCACACACAATCCATCTTTTTCTTAAAACATACGGTGTAGTGGATGTATGGCGGTTTCGCAACCCCACTGCTAGAGCATATTCCTTTTTCTCCCCAGTGCATAAGAGCTATTCTCGCATAGATACTTTTCTTCTGGATAAAAGACTTCTATCCTCTGTAACAAAGTGTGATTATGAAGCCATAGTCATTTCAGATCATGGTCCGCTAACCACGAAAATTAGCATTCCTAACACACAAAATAGTTACCGCCCTTGGAGACTTAATCCCCTTCTCTTATCAGAAGAATCTTTTACCTGCTTTATATCATCTGAAATAAAATTTTTTCTTGATACTAATCAAACACCAGGAATGTCACACTCAACTATATGGGAATCTCTAAAAGCCTATCTACGGGGCCAAATTATTTCTTATTGCGCGAATAAGAAGAAAACAAACACAGTGCGCCTTAAAGAGCTAACAGATCAAATACTGGAATTAGATATGTTATACAGCCATCAACCATCTGCTGACATAGTGAAAAAACGTCTGTCTTTGCAGACCGAATTTGATATCCTATCAACACGACAGGCTGAATATCTCCTCTCCAAATCTAGACATGGATGCTATGAACATGGGGAAAAAATTGGACGAATTCTCGCACATCAGTTACGACAAAGAACTGCCAATCAGACTATACCTGCAATCAATGATGAACAAGGTTCAAAGTGTACAGATAGCCTCAAAATTAACTCCTGTTTTCAAAATTTCTATCAAGTATTATACACATCGGAATTTCCAACTACACCCTCCGTGTTGGAGGATTTACTTAAGATCCCTACATGTTCCATCTGTAGACCCAAACATAGCTGATTCACTGGAGAAAGACTTCTCGGCCCTGGAAATAATATCTGCAATCAGATCTATGCAAAGCGGCAAGTCACCAGGGCCGGACGGATATCCGACAGATTTCTTCAAAAAATTTTCAGACCAACTTGCCCCTTTACTAATGTCAGTTTTTGAAGAATCGCTTTCACTTAAGACCTTACCTCCGACCATGCGCCAAGCAGTAATCTCTGTAATTCTCAAAAAAGGAAAAAACCCTCTAGAGTGCAATTCATTCCGCCCAATTTCTCTCCTTAACACGGATGCAAAAATCCTTGCCAAGGTTCTGGCACGCCGACTGGAAGATGTTCTTCCTTCCATTATATCACCTGACCAAACAGGTTTTATTAAGAATCGTTACTCTTTTTTCAATGTCAGACGCCTTTTTAATATCCTTTATAGCCCCTCTCCACCTGGTGTGCCAGAGGTCGTCCTCTCACTTGATGCTGAAAAGGCGTTCGACCGCGTGGAGTGGGGCTATCTTTTCAGCACGCTGGAGAGGTTTGGATTTGGCAATAAATTCATATCATGGATCAGACTTTTATATACTTCTCCGGTGGCTGCTGTTCGTACTAATAATAATTTGTCCCCTTTTTTCGAGCTTAAACGTGGTACAAGACAGGGATGCCCCATGTCACCGCTTCTTTTTGCAGTTGCAATGGAGCCACTAGCTCTAGCTCTGAGGCAAAATACTGATATCAGAGGAATTCAACGAGCAGGGGAGGAGCACAAAGTCTCGCTTTATGCGGATGACATGCTGCTATATATATCACAACCCCTTTCAAGTCTTCCTAAACTAATGGTCTTACTAACAGAATTCGGCAAACTATCCGGCTACAGGGTCAATGTTCAAAAAAGTGAGCTGATGACTGTTGGCACTAGTAATAACGAGACATCCTTAATTTCACTCCCCTTTAAAATTAGCCCCAAAAAATTCAAATACCTCGGCATATGGATTACAGATAAACATAAAGATCTTTATGCTGCTAACTATCAGCCCCTGTTATCAAACTTAAATCAGGATATTGAACGATGGGATCCCCTCCCTTTCTCTCTGGGTGGAAGAATTAACACAGTAAAAATGAATATACTACCCAAGTTTTTATATATATTTCAATGCCTTCCCGTCTTTTTAACCAAGTCTTTTTTTTACCAAATTAAATAATCAAATATCAAGCTTCATCTGGAACAAAAAACCGCCCCGGATAAAAAGAGGTGTACTTCAAAGACCTCGCTCAATGGGAGGGATGGCACGCCCTAATTTCTTATATTACTATTGGGCGGTTAACATTCGAGTATTGTTATATTGGATGGGTAACGATAATAATAACACTGACAATGAATGGCTAAGTCTGGAGGGGGCATCTGTAAATTCTACTTCTTTAAAAGCCTTACTGTGCTCTAAGTTGCCATTTATACAGCCCATTTCTAACTTTACCTCTAACCCGGTTGTTTTGCACTCAATCAAGATCTGGAACCAATTTAGAAGATCCTTTGCACTTACAGATCTATCTCAGGCTGCACCAATTGCAATGAATCATATGTTTGTTCCATCATTAATAGATGGGGTCTTTGATATGTGGTCCAGAAGAGGTATGGTATCACTGTATGATCTGTATATTGATGGCAGCTTTGCCTCCTTTGAACAGTTGGTACAAAAATATCACATCCCCAAATCACATTTTTATCGATACCTGCAGCTTCAGAACTTTGTATTCTCAAACTTTAAATGTTCTCCCTTACGTCCTCCAACTGATCTGCTGGACTCAATTTTTGATCATAAACTAGCCAGAAAACGAACTATTAGCACAATATACGAAATACTGTATTCTCATAACTTGATGCCTTTGGAACTCCTAAAAAATAAATGGGAGACAGATCTAAATGAGCAAATCACAGACGACACTTGGCACAAAATAATACAGGGAATTTTTTCGTCTTCCATTTGTCTTAGACATGCTGTCATTCAGTTTAAAATTGTACATCGACTGCACTGGTCTAAAGTTAGACTCTCTAAGATCAATGCTGATATAGACCCCACTTGTGATAGATGTGGACGAGATCCAGCCACTCTCTTACACATGTTCTGGACATGTCCAAAGCTTTGCACTTTCTGGCAGTCCATCTTCGAGACCTTCTCTAAGATCTTTGCGAAAAGGCTTGTACCGTCTCCATTCGTTGCGCTTTTTGGTGTAGCCCAGATAGACTCCCATCTTGAGAAGTGGGAAAGAATAATGGTGGCCTTCTGCTCTCTGCTAGCTAGGAGACTGATATTATTGAAATGGAAAGACCCAGCACCTCCAACATACAGTCATTGGGTTAGAGAAATCATGTGCCATATCAAGTTGGAGAAGATCAGATACGCTATCAGGGGGTCTACTAAAAAATTTTATAACATTTGGCAGCCTTTCTTAATGTTTGTTGAAGATATGGAGGCAGACAATATAACGCTGTAAACCTCTACTGTTGTCCTCCTTTTTTTTTTTTTTTTTTTCTTTTTTTTTTTTTTTTGTCTGGCTATGTAAATTCTGTACTTTGAACCATGTATTTTAAACTGAACTCTGTAAGTCTGGTATTTGTGGGGGGGGGGGGTTCTCTTTTTCTCTTTCCCTGTGTGTTCTGTTGGACCTATGTTAAATTGTAAACCATAATTTGTGAATAAAAATACCTTGATCAAAAAAAAATCACTCGTCACGAGGAACATACGGCTTACTATGGCTGTGGACATGGACCAAGGCTCTGGTGCAGGACAAGGACGAAGACACTCTGGCACAAGACTAGGGGAACACAGACTATTTAAACACATGGAGGGAAATAGGGGACAGGTGAAAACACTTAGGGCAATCAGACTGAGACACATGAGGAAGGGCAAGTGACCTGAAAGGAGGAGAATTACTTTTCAAATTAAAACAGGAAATGACAGGACAAAACAAACCCAAGACAAGACAACCTCACCACGGTGTGACACAGTTCCTCTAAGAACTCGTCAATTTTTGCACCTGGCACATGTGCAAAATGCTCCAACTTGAGCAGCGCTGCAGCAAAATTTTGCTCAATTACTTCAGGCAGGTTCACTACTTGAACATGCACTGTTTGCTTCAACTGCATAGTCATCTTGATTAAGTGCCTCTTTTTGTGGAACTCGAGTGGTTTGAAATCTTTCAATGTATGTGGGTTGTGTTTCCTATTCTTGTGAGAGTGAAATGTTCCATACACATTTGTTTGAAAACTGCAACTCCCAAGCATACAAGCAACAGATTCATTACTTTTCAAATGAGTGCCAATATGTACAAAATAATCCTTTTCTCTAGGAAGACCACTACAAGTGCACAAAGGACAACTGTATGTTGACAATTCCAGCAGCTCCTGTGAGTTTTGTTTAGGATGGACTCTACTTAAATGAATTTGCAAAGCATTCCATGTCTTGAAAGTACATGGGCAGTTTGTGTGTGGGCATGGGTAGCGTTGCCTATGACTGTGGACTGCTGTAGTCTAATATGTTTTAGTAGCTCATATCTACCAGATAGAGAGACATTACACTCCTTACACCTCCACATCTCCCAACCTGAAGATATTCACAGTTTTTGGCCGACCACCTCCAGGTCTGGCACGATGACCCCTTTTCCGAGCAGGCACTGATGTAGTGAGATGGCACACACAATTGTGGTTGGACAGCACACTCTTGTGGTTGGGCGGCAGACACAGGTGTGGTTGGACAGGACACTCAGAAATTGCTGTGATAAATTGAGAGAGCAATAAATTAATGCCCATGAAAGATAGCAAGTAATCACTGACAGACCTAGATCTGGATGAGTGGAACAGGTAGCTCACAGACAGACTATATACAGATTATATACAGATGGATATTTGTGAGGTTTAAGTAGGTGTATGCTGGTATGTCAATATGACTACCAAGAAATAATTTTCAATATGCATGTAGGAGCCGTATATTGGTTCCGATCGTTTGTTTTGTGTTTGATTGGGTTGGTCTTGTTGCCATGGGGATGTGCGGTGTTTGGAGTCACGTGGGCACAGTCGTTGACAGCCGGTAGGGTATATTATAACCTGCCTCACCTGCACTGGGGGAGTGAGGCAAGGCTGGGTAGCCGTAGTTTTTGTTGACCGTTTTATGATCGCTAATGTTCCTTTTGTTTGTTTTGATGCACCGCGCCAAGTGTACACATGTAACAGCATATGGGCGCGTGTGGAGCCGCTGTATCATCCAATTGCAAAATTAAAACCTACGAAATGTTCTTTGGACTCAGTGTGCTTCCCTGGAACAGCAGCAAGCGTGTCACACAAATACACAGGACCCATACTGCCTCACAAGCGACTTTTAAGGTAATAGAAAGCCGCAATATTTGTCAACAAAAAAGGCACCAAGTAATAAGGTGATCGCTTGCAGCACAAAGCAATCTGCAGGACGCACAAAGCAGCGGACCTAAATAAAGTAAGACAAAGCGCCACGTCATACATCTGTCAAGGAGGACAGGTAAGCTAAGCTCACCTGTGCATGTATGTGTGTGGAGAAGAAAACCAGATTGCATCAATGACGAAGTGCCTCTGTTTGGAAAAGTCGAATGAATGAATGCTGGTCGGATATGCGAAGTCTGTGCATTACGTTAGCGCTGTGCTTTGGTTGGCGTCTGCACTTTGATGCTGATATGCGAAGCTTTTCTGATGTTGCGTGGAGGAACGCTGATGCTGCTTTGTTGAAATGAAAATGAAATTTGCCGTGCATTGTGGATGGATTTAAATGTCACGGTTCACTGAAAACTGAATGAAAAAGTTATAAAATGAGTCAAACAAATGACGTAGCCTCGCGCTCTAACATGGAGTCTGGGAAACAAAGGGAGAGGAAACTCATTGAAAAGGGTTTGCTGAATAAGATTGAAAACCTGCAAAAGGAATGCAAACGTGTTGTTGATAAAATCAAAGGTTTAATACCAGAAATGAAAGGGCTCATGAAACAAAGAGAAAATGTGTTGGATGTGAAGCAATGTTTGGAGAATTTAAACACACTGTGTGAAAATGCCACAGCCTCGCACAATGAACTGTTGCCTCTACTCCCTGAGGATGAACTCATCAACCAAAAGGAATGGTTTTTAAGCATTATGAATTACAGCAATACATTTCAAAAGGACACTCAAAAGTGGATTGATGAAACTGGACAAAAAATCTCTCAGGAGCAACAGGATTCATCAGAAATTCAATTACACCAAAAGAACGAACCAAGTCTAATTGAGGATGGCATTAATCCAAATGACAGTGTTTCAAACATTGGAAGCCACAAAACATCTCAGTCACAAGGCTCTTCAACCTCTTCTGCACGTTTAAAGGCCGAAGCTGAGCTGGCAGCCTTAAGTATGAGGCACAAATTGTTAAAGGAAAAGCATGCTTTGGAAGAAGAAGAGCAACGCCTGCGCAAAAAGAAAGAAGAGCTCCAACTGAGCACTGAGATTGCTGAAAAAATGGCAAAACTTGAAATTCTCAAAATACAAAGCACAACAAGTGGAAAACAGACATCAAAGGTCTCAGATGGAATGAAAACATATTTGGAAAAGGCACAAGCACAGCAGTTACTTAATGTCGAAGCAGATGAATTCATTCCAAAACAAACTGAAGCAACCACAAAACAAACTGAAGCAACCACAAATCATAATATAACCTCATATGAACAAAACCAAATGCAATTTCATATGAACCCCCTAATCGACATACATGAATCATATGAACAACTAGGAGTTAACACAGTGAGCCAACCCAAAGAGGAAGTTCTCGGCATCATGAGGAAACAAAATGAGATAACAACGTTGCTAATACAACAGCAAAGCCTTTCAGCTCTACCTAAGAGAGAGATCCCAATTTATGACGGTGATCCATTGAAATACCATACATTCATCAGAGCCTTTGAGAATGGAGTCGAGAGGAACACAACTAACAGCTGCGATCGCTTATATTTTCTGGAACAACACACAAAGGGTCATGCTAAGGAGCTTGTAAGAAGCTGTCAACACATACATCCAGAACGAGGATATACAAAAGCCAAAGCTTTATTAAAGGAGCAGTTCGGGAACGAACAAAAGGTCGCCTCTGCTTATCTGGATAAAGCCCTCTCATGGCCTCCAATTAAAGCAGATGATGTGAAGGTTCTGCAGGACTACAGTCTCTTTCTTAGAGGCTGTTGTAATGCTATGGAGGATGTCCAGTATCTTTCAGACATGGATATGCCTTCCAACATGTTGAGCATCATTAAAAAGCTGCCTTACAAACTAAGAGATAGGTGGAGGAACCATGCCTGTGAGCTACAGGAACGACATAACCAGAGAGTTAAGTTCACAGATATTGCTAACTTCATTGAAAGACAGGTGAAAATTTTGACAGATCCTTGGTTTGGCAATATACAAGACTCTCAATCAATAATCATAAGTAACAGAACAAACAAACCCAAGCCACAGTTTCGTCCTGGACACAAGGGGAGCAGTTTCGCTACCAATGTAAGTCCTGTGGAGAACAAATATCAGTCTGTATGGAAAGAAAAGGAAATCAAACAAACAGGAAGGAAAGCATGCATCTGCTGTGGAGGAGGACACACATTAGATGTATGTGTACAGATGGGAAAAATGGTTCATGAGAAGAAGTTAGGCTTCTTGAAGGAAAATGGCATCTGTTTTGGTTGTTTGTGCACAGGGCACATAAGTAGAGATTGCCGTAAAAGGATTTCCTGCTCTAAGTGTAGCCTTAGACATCCCACTGTACTTCATAAGGAACCTGTTAAAGATGCTAAGCAGACGGAAAGGAGCCCAGGAACGCATGTTGACAACACACTGGTGTCAAGTGGTCTTACAGGGGCTGGAGATCAGGACTGCAAACTGCCCATTGTTCCGGTCCAGGTTAAATCAAAAAAGGGAACCAAAACTGTCATCACTTACGCTTTCTTGGACCAGGGGAGTACGGCTGTGTTTTGCAGAGAGCTTAATGCACAAGCTCCACCTTACAGGAAGGAATGGACGCATTCTCCTTAGAACCATGGGCCAGGAGAAAGTCGTAAGCAGCAACATCGTGTCAGGATTGGAGGTTGCAGCACTGGAGGGGGACAATTTTCTGGAGCTTCCGAGAGTTTACACGTAAGAGTCCATGTTCTCTTTGTGTTCCAAGGGTGGATTTTTTCTCACAAAGTGGTTGAGTAACAGGACTGGAGTGCTGGAAGTCATCCCAGAGAATTACAGAGCAAAAGGCATTGAAGGATTGGACATGGAGCTGGATTCGCTACCTGTAGAGAGAGTGCTGGGTGTGGAATGGATCATTAAATCAGACTCCTTCAGGTTCAAAATGGTACTTAAGGACAGACCACTAACCAGAAGAGGAATTCTCTCGACTGTCAGCTCCATCTATGATCCCCTTGGAATGCTGAGCCCTGTTGTTTTAACAGCGAAGAGGATCCTGAGAGACCTGTGTGGGAGAGGGATAGGCTGGGATGACATTGTGCCTGAGTCAGTCTCTAAAGAGTGGTTGGAGTGGCTGCAGCAGCTGCATTTGTTGGAAAGATTTGAAGTCAGCAGATGTATGAAGCCACCAGGCTTTGGAGAAGCTACTTCAGCCCAGTTGCGTCATTTCTGTGATGCCAGTGAACATGGATATGGAACAGTGACTTACCTGTTGTTGAAAGCCAAGAACTCAGTACACACTGCTTTCGTGATGGGAAAGGCTCGGGTAGCTCATGTGAAATGTGTTACAATCCCCAGGATGGAGCTTATCGCTGCAACTATGGCCAGCCGCATCGACATGCTGTGGAGGAAGGAGTTACAGATGGATCTTTTGGACTCTGTATTCTGGACGGACAGCACATCTGTTCTGAAATACATCAGGAATGAGACTTCAAGGTTTAAAGTTTTTGTTGCAAACCGTGTCTCACAAATCTTCAAGGTTTCTTGTCCCACTCAATGGAGGTACGTGCACACCAGCAGCAATCCAGCAGACATAGCCTCCAGAGGTGTGAAAGTTGATGTGTTCCTTGCTAATGCTACATGGGTGTCAGGGCCTCATTTTCTTTTGCATCCCGAGAGTGAGTGGCCTGTTGCTCGGGAAGACCTCTATCACCTTTCACTTGGCGACCCTGAAGTTAAAGGAGTGGTTGCAGTGCATGTCGTTCAGGTCAAGGAAGAACCTGTAACTCACCTGATGGAATACTTTTCCTCCTGGATGAAGCTAAAGAAATCAGTTGCCTGGCTCTTGAGGATTAAAGGCTGGCTCATGTCCTGTGTAAGAAAGAGAAGACAGTTACATCTGACCTTTGCACAGTCTGACATTAACAAGGAACAGCAGGCATCATCTGTGGAACAGGAAATAAAAGAGTTTAAGAGGACAGCAGGGCATGGGAGCCTCACTGTGAAGGACCTGGACCAAGCTGAGCTTGCCATCATCAAGTTCTGTCAGGGAAAGAGATTTCCTGAAGAGCTAACCAGTCTGGCAAAAGGGCAGCCGGTTAAAAGGTCCAGTCACCTCCATAAGCTCTGTCCACAGCTGCAGGATGGAGTCCTGAGAGTTGGTGGTCGTCTCAGTAGATTGTCTATGCCTGTGGAAGAGAAACATCCTATAATCCTGGCAAAAGATCTCCACATCTCAGAGCTCTTACTTGGACATGTACATCAGGAAGTGGGACATGGTGGCCGTAACCATATGCTGTCTAAGCTGAGAGAGAGATACTGGATAGCGGGGGTGAGTTCAGCCATCAGGAGAGTGCTATCCAAGTGTATCATCTGTCGCCGCCTGAATGCTCTGCCAGTTCACCAGCAGATGGCAGATTTGCCTCCTGAAAGAATTGTCCCAGATGAACCGCCATTCACCCAAGTAGGAGTGGACTGCTTTGGACCATTCGAGGTTAAAAGTAGAAGGAGCATGGTAAAGAGGTACGGTGTTCTATTTACTTGCCTCGCTATCAGAGCGGTACATATCGAGGTTGCATCATCATTGGACACCAGCTCCTTTATTAATGCACTCAGGTGTTTCATTGCCAGGAGGGGACAAGTTCAGGAGCTACGTTCTGACAATGGAACCAACTTTGTAGGAGCAGAGCGAGAGCTGAGGGAAGCTATGGAACAGTGGAATCAGGTGCAGATCCATGATGTCATGCTGCAAAAGGGGATACAATGGAACTTTAACCCACCTGCAGGTTCACATCATGGGGGGGCTTGGGAACGGTTGATCCGGTCTGTACGAAAGGTTCTCAATTCAACTTTGAGGGTACAAAACTTGGATGAAGAAAGCCTTCACACAGTGTTTTGTGAGATTGAAGCCATAATAAACAGCAGACCAATCACTAAAGCCTCCTTGGATCCAAATGACCTGGAAGCATTGACACCCAGCCACCTGCTACTGTTGAAGACCTCACCATCATTGCCACCAGGAGTGTTCCAACCCACAGATATTTATGCACATAGGAGGTGGAAACAGGTCCAACACATGTCTGACCTGTTTTGGAGAAGATGGATAAAATAATACCTCCCTCAACTGCAGGAGCGTCAGAGATGGACAGGAGTAAAGAGGAATCTTGTCGTGGGAGACCTGGTCATCATAATGGACAGCACAGCACCTCGGAATTCTTGGCCTATGGGACGAGTGATACAGACCTTCCCGGACCGAAGAGGATTTGTTCGTCAGGTGCGAATTAAAACCCGGAGCAGCTGCCTGGACCGGCCCATCACAAAGCTTTGCTTGTTGCAGGAGGCTGACGCCATTTGAGGACACGACGGCTTCAGTTGTGATTTTTTAGCCGTAGTTTTTGTTGACCGTTTTATGATCGCTAATGTTCCTTTTGTTTGTTTTGATGCACCGCGCCAAGTGCACACATGTAACAGCATATGGGCGCGTGTGGAGCCGCTGTATCATCCAATTGCAAAATTAAAACCTACGAAATGTTCTTTGGACTCAGTGTGCTTCCCTGGAACAGAAGCAAGCGTGTCACACAAATACACAGGACCCATACTGCCTCACAAGCGACTTTTAAGGTAATAGAAAGCCGCAATAATGCATTTTTGCTGAGAACAGGCAGGCAGAAAAAATATGCAAGACTCCTAATCTCTAGATGACACACGTGCTGCTCACGCAGGATGTGTAAGTAAAAATACTCTAACAAGTAAAAGTCCTGCACTGAAAATAAGCCCCCGAAACACACACACTTCATACCTTTTCCAGAAAAGATGCAGCCACCTATGCAGTTGAATGGCAGACACAGGTGTGGTTGGACAGGACACTCTTGTGGTCGGATGGCAGACACAGGACACTTTTGTCACAAATTGCTGCAATAAATTGAGAGATCAATCAATTAATGTTAGTCGTTGGGCATCATTTGGATTTTAAGGATTCCGATTCTCAATATTGATTCCTGTTCTAAACGATTCTCGATTCCGATTCTTGGTGCAGGAGAGAAAAAAAGTTTTATACCATGCAGCACGCGAAGGTGTTTTGCCATGTTCGTTGTGCATCCTCCTTTGGCAGAAATAAGTTTACCACAGGTGTTGCACTGTGCAAATCCGTCATTTTTCAAATTAAAATGAAGCCAGACTTTCAAACGGCGTTTGCGATCCACAAGTGATGTTTAGCGGAGCACGCCGGGCGGAGTGATACAAAATCCGAAAACAAACGGAGCAAGACAGCACGCCGGGCGGAGTAAAACAAACCCCGAAAACAAACGGAGCACGGTAGCACGCTGGGCGGACAATTCAGTACAATTCTGAGGTTTGACCAAAAGTACCAATCCGGTCCTGACATCCCCTATCGTAAGAAACTTGCTAAGAAATTGAGCCAAATCAATTCCAAGTGCATGTTTTGGCCCCTGATGCACACCACATACACCACACAGTTGTAACGTAATCATTTAATCTGTGCTGAATTCATGAGAATAACAACTGTTCCACTTGAACCGCGATTCCTGGCTTCCTTGGATAAGCACCACAGCAAGCTGATTGAGATCATCAGAAACAAGGGAGGAGCTGTCAGAGAAAAAGACTCGGGATATACTTAAAGTTTTTGATCAGGGAATGTACCAATACATCAAAATTTGCCTTATATCACATAAATAGTGACATTGTAAACAGAAGCAAAAGTATTCAGCTTTTGTAAATCACAACTGTAACTCCAAGTGCTTTCAGTTTGCATCTTCAGTCAAGTTACTACAAGTTAATTGGACTTAATTTTGCATTATGGGTGTGTTTGTGCTCTCACCTATAGAGCCTTGAGGTAAATCTAAAACGAGAATGCCAGCTGAAGGGCCTTATTGTGTACCTTGGGGAAGATGGGGACAAACTCTTCAAGGAGTATTTGGTAAGTATATGTATAGATCACTTAAGCTTTGGAAAAGATTAAACAATAAATATTTTAATTTGCTCAAATACTGCAATGTAAGTGCACTGGCTTCCTAATTAGATGTAATGTCACAAATTATGCCCACCCCTTAAAGGTGTACTATGCATCCCTGCATGACGTCACTTCTGTTGACGCTCGAAGTAAATACCACACAAAACAGAGCAAGCTCGCCCCTCCCCCCCATGTTTGCATCAGACTGGAAGCCCTTATGCCGGCGGAGTTCTCACCACCTTTGAATCGATTCCCCAATGTAAATACGGGTCTTCGTTCATTCCTTCTCCATTTCTCTCCTCCTCGCCATATATTCATCTGAACGTCTTTTCTTTGGTTGTGTCCGTGCCTCAGCCATTTCCCAAAATATATCGATGTCGTTAGACCTAGTTCACGGCGCTGTCCAGCTATCTACTCTCAGATACTCACGCTACTCTACACTGTAAAATATAATAAGTTGACTTTACTTAAAAAAAATATGCAAACTTGCTGCCTCACAAAAAGTAATTTATGTTAACTTAGATTAATTACATTGGATTTACTTAATTATTGTGAGTGTGCAGTACTTAAATTAACCTAATAAATTGGAGTACAGTAACCTGTTTATTTTGAGTTTGCAGTACTCAAATTATCTTATATAATTAAATTAGAGTAACTTGTTTATTTTGAGTTTGCAGTACCCACATTATCTTAAATAATTAGATTAGAGTAACTTGTTTATTTTGAGTTTGTAGTACCCATATTAACTTGAATGAATTATATTACAGTAACTCATTTATTGTGAGTTTCCAGTACTCAAGTGATAGCTTAATTCGCTTTAGTGGTGCTCATCCATCATATTCAGGTCAATTTAATGTAATATAACTTTGTGAGAGCCACACTTGGCCACTGTACTCAGGTTCAACTCAAGGAGCGAAGGAAGGATTAGTGTAAAAAGTAAACACATGGGCCTGGTTTTGGTGTTGACGAAGCTAGTTCAGCTATTTGGCTGAGGTCATAAAAATAAAGTGTTTTGCTTCTCAAAACAATATGCATTCAAGAGTGAAATATTTTCATCAGAGAGAGACAGAGAGAGAGAGTTTCTTCTACACTGCCCAAAGTATGACAACTTAAGACAAGCTTTCTTTGCCAAACTAAAAAGAAATATCACTAATTGTAGAAACATTAAAGACAGCGAAAAAATGGCCATACTCCTTGGGGAAGGGCCTTCTGCTGCATTGTCAGCACAGTTTGTCTTAAATGGTCATGATCTGAGTCACCTGTGTTCTTTTGTTCATACGCACACACTCACACACAGTGAATAATATTGTTGTTTCTTTTCTTTTATTATTATTTAATATGATCTATATGTGTATATGTTTTTCATATGTTTAATCTTATTAATCTTTACACACACATAATTCTCTTTATCTTTTAAGTCTCATTTCATTTACATGTATTTTAACCTATGAACTGTATTTTTTGTTTTACTTGTTGGGTCTTAGCTCTACCTCATGAGCTGGACACCAAATATGTTAGATTTCGGTTGTTTATCAATTTATTGGCTATCATAAATTAAGAAAATATATATATTAAAAATATTAATATTAAATAATAACTAAAATGAATTAAAGTTCACGGGGCACCAGCCTAAACTAATAGGCAGAATAGCCAATATGGGTTTAGTCTCAATTTATTACCATTAATCTGGAACTCTGATTAACCATTAGCTTACTAACTATAACCAAATTACCTTATCAACAGTAAGTTAAAGTTGAAGGATTGGAATTCTACCGAGTAGAGGTTGGCAATATTCACGCTTGTGCAACATTAAACACACCAGTAGTTACTTAAAGACATTTATTTACAATGGAGCAGAGTAAAACACAATGTCTAATCTAGTATATACAGGTGTGTGTGTGTGTGTGTGTGTGTGTGTGTGTGTGTCTGTGGGGACACAGACAAAGGCAAGATGGCTGACTCAAAGTGGTCACTGTGACCACATGACCTGAACAAAGAAGACTACACAAGATGGCGGTAAACAAAGAAACTACTCAAAATGGCCACTGAGACCACCTAGTGTGTGAGAGGGAAGGAAGGTGTGAGTTTCTTTGTTAGCCTAGCTCATGTAATCTAAAAGGTACAAGGTTAGAGGGAGGAGGTTAGTTTCATGCAGGTTCTACAACTGAGACGTACTGCTATGTGTGTGAATATACGAGTACTCGATTAACTGTATGACTGACCACAACCTAAGCAAACATTACAACAACAAGGCATCAATCAAGTACATTAACAAAGTTAAGACCTCTGCTGCTTAGCTATGCTGTGCTGGGAAAGGTTAGGCCCAGTCCGTTAACGTTACCCAATCCTTGGAACAAGCAAACAGGTCCTTTCCAGTGTTTTGTAAAATCCAGTGAGGAGGGAGGTTTCCTGGTGGAGTAAAGTCCTGTCTGGCTGTGTTGCTTGCGGTTATCTCCTTTGTTCTCCTCACAGAGTTAGCTGTTCCATGCTAACTAACACAGAGTTAGCTGTTCCATGCTAACTCTGCTACGGCTCCTGTTGCTTGGAAAATCAGCTACCCTTGTGTCGTAGTGGCTGATTCTGAAGAGGATTTGGTTCACTCACAGTTAATCCGAAGCAGGTCGCTGTTGTTGAGGAGAAGAGTGTTTGCAGGCTGCTGTGAGCAGGCCGGCGAGAGAGAGCTTGTTTCTCAGGTAGCAGAGCTGACCTTGGCTGGGGCCTTGTTGCCCTTTGAAGAACTGAGAGGAGAGAGCTGGAGCTGCTCTCCAGAGCAAGCCAAGAAGGGAAGAGAGAGAGAGAAGGGGTCTAGAGGACTGGTTTTGTTTGGTGACACCCTTGGGGGTCACATGACACACGCTGGCCCACACTGGCTGGCCAGTGGGGTCCGTGGGGGGAAGGGTCATCCCCAGGTGTGAACGGTGAGGAACTGTGGAGTGTGAGTTCCTTTGTCCAGTGGAGCAAAGAAACA
The DNA here is from genome assembly GCF_021018895.1 of Seriola aureovittata. Classification (NCBI taxonomy): domain Eukaryota; kingdom Metazoa; phylum Chordata; class Actinopteri; order Carangiformes; family Carangidae; genus Seriola; species Seriola aureovittata. The sequence goes on along the minus strand of NC_079384.1, from coordinate 22,510,892 downwards.
TTTGGTCTATTGAATGATTGAGTCCCAACATACTAAATTGATCCTTGGGCAACATAGTTCTCAGAGAGAGAGAGAGAGAGCTAGGGCTCTTTCAGAATAAAATACAGTTTCTGTAAACAGACTACAATTTCTCCAACTTCTTCTGCCGGTTTGTCCTGCGTTGTCATCCCGGGTGATAGCGGGTCTGTGCTGACAGCAGACCAACAGTAGGTGTAACATCAGCGGTTGTCACAATATCACATTTGCGGTAGAAGACGCCGCTGGCTCTGTTCTTCAGAATCAACTGACTTGCAGGCTGAGCGTATATTATATTGTCAGTATTTTAAAGACCCCTCTGCAAAAAAAAAGCGCACAATAACAGGTTTATTTTGAAATCTTACAACCTAGAAATCTTTTTTTACACTATCAATTAAATTTCAAATTAACCAACAAAAGAATACATAATTTGCATTTTAGTGAAAATAAAGTAACATTTGGCTTATTCACATAATGTTACTCCACAAAAAAATAAAGTGCAGATTGCAATAAAAACAAAATAAAGTAAAGTCTAGTGCTTACTGCATAGGTCTAGTTTATTTAAGGTAAACACAAGAAACTTGTGCTACAGAAAATGGACCAGACTCAGTGAATAGCTCCCTAAGCTTAACATGTCCTATGATAACTATTAATTTAGCTATACAGACTAATGAGCAGTGATAACTAACATGTCTTTGGGGTCATCAGGTGGGAACCTCCTTTCACCAGTGTTTCGTTTAGTTGGTCCCACAACACCATTTTCTTTATCTTGCCTATGCTACCACAAACAACACCATCATCAACTCTGACAAAACACACTAGCAGATTCAGCAAACAAACTCCCCTAAACAGTTGGAGAAAGTGGCGGCCATTTTGAATGAGGGAGGTAGAGTCAAGGAGAGATGCCTTTTTGAGCTAAACTCTCCCCCGCCGGATTAGGCTCTGCTCTACCCCCCCTACTCCCCCACTCTCCAAGACAATGAGGGAGGTAGAGTCAGGGAGAGGTGCCTTTTTGGGCTAGCTCTCCCCCGCCGGATTAGGCTGTGCTCTACTCCCCCCCCCCCACTCTCCAACACCACACCATGTAACTCACCTAAAACAAACAAACTCACCTAAACAGCCAAAGACACACAACAAACCAATTCAATACAAGCAAACAATACAGGCCACCTCACCTGGACTAACCACATGGTCTCAAAGAGGCTCACACAGGCTACACCCCCCACTTAAAAACACTTCCCCTTCCTGGATTTCTTCCTTGCTTCTCCTAAGAGTCTGTCTATCCTAAGTGCTCCCCCTGCTGGGCCCCCAGCTACCATTACTTCTTCTAATCCAAATCCACTGACTGGATCTTGCTGCTTCATCTGACATGTCCTTTACAATTTTCCTCACACTCTGTCCACTTGCTCCTAACTCCCTTACCAAAGAGACAACAGACCTTGCTACAAATCCTCTACATCCTACTTCCACTGGACAAATCCTAACTTTCCATCCTCGCTGCTCTGCTTCTGCCCCTAACTCTACATACCTGAGCTTTTTCCTTTCATATGCTTCTTCAACTAAAGCCTCCCACGGAACAGTCAGCTCTATGAAATATACTTTCATTCTACTCCTAGACCACAAGACTATATCAGGCCTTAGCTTTGTACTGGCTATTTCCTGGGGAACAACAAGCTTTCCTCCTAAATCTACCTGCATTTCCCAATCACAAGCACCTTCTAAGCTGCCTTGCCTTCTTGTTGTCTTACCAACTTTCTCTCCCTCTTGAACAAACTTGATTGCAACTCTCTTTATTTCAGGTCTTCCTAAATTTGCCTGCCTCCGTAAGTCTTCAATTCCTGCAGCTAAGCTTTTTAAAACCTGGTTATGTCGCCACGTATACCTGCCTTGCGACAGACTAACCTTACACCCTGACAGAATGTGCTTTAAAGTTGCAGTACCTGAACACAATGAACATAGTGGGTCTCCATTTACCCAGAGTTTTAGGTTCTGGGGAGTTGGCAGTACATCATAAGTTGCCCCTATCAAGAATCTAATACTACTTTCCTCCATACTCCACAGTTCTTTCCAGCTAAGCTTTTTCTTGTCTACACCTTCCCAATTCACCCACTGCACCCCTTAATATTTCCTCCTGTCTACGAACCTGCTCCACGACTAGCTTTCTCTTCTCCTTGGGACCTGCTCTACTCCACATTGGTTTGCTTGGGCCAAGCCCCAAGCCTCTCCGGCCTATTTGGACATTACCCACAGTCTCTGTATGCCTGAGCGTTGCTTCTGCCTCCTGCACTGCGATTCTTGGATTACACTTTCTCCCCTTGATTGGGCTTGGAACCACCTTACTACCTACCGCATCTTTACTCCCTAGTATTAGCCTATTCACTGTAAAAAGAAAAAAAAACAACAAAAAAGAAGACTGACCTCTACAGTGCAAGTACATCAGTCTTACATTTTTTGGAATAAACATTAGATCAAACAATTTAACTAAAAAATGGTTACTAACATGTTCCAGTTTTAGACAAGAAAAGAATATCACAGAAATAGCCTCTCAACAAAAATGCACAACATATAAAAAAAATTATGTTCCTGAAAATTTTTTTTGCACTTTTCAACTTGCCTACCCCAGTAGTTTGTTTTTCAAACTAAGTAGTTTTGGAGGCAGTGTTTTGCTTCCCAATCCAAGCATGACTGCTTGAATGAATCTGAATGTGTTCGCCATGCATTTTGGGTAATCCAAGTGAAGAGCATACATAAGCCCAAACATGAGGCAGACTGCCTGGGGAAAGTCTCTAATATTGTCCATGACAGTATGTCCCTCAAGTACAATGGCAGTGGAGATGGGCTGGAGGTAAACTGCATTTACACCCTGCTGCTGAGCATCTTTGTTGACCACGGTCAGCACCCCAACTGTCACTGAGACGACTGCTTCTTCCTTCGCTGTATCCTGCAAAAGAAGCACACACAGCTACCTTTTCAATCTGGTCTTCTTTTGGGAGATTCTGTAGACTGGAAGTGTGAGATTGGGGAATTTACATCCTTAATTTAATTACATTATGTACTAATTTAGGGATTCTGATCATTTATGAGTGAGATCAGAATCCACCTGATTGACACACTATCAAACGTATCAAATATGATTTGTCAATAACTTGAGATCAATATGTTTCTTTCTTCTTTCAATATGTTACTTACAAAGCAAGCCTTGTAGACCTCACTGGAGTCATCCCCAAGCACAATAGGAAGGCCTCTGAGGACAACAGAGCGAAGTGCCGTCACATCTGGCGACTAAAAATACAGAGAGAGATTAGATACAAATTAAGAACTTTGTAGCATTTTGAGGGGTGGGGTGGGGGGTATGTGTTGATATACTGTTCTGTATTTTCTCAAATAGTGCAGTCTCATAATAGAGACAGGGCATAAAGTTTTATTGGTATAATTGGTAACATTTAAATACCTAATTTTGCACATCCCACTTTCCCTGTAAACATTGTCTTTGTTTTTATACAAACTCAACATTTCAATTAAATTTAACCCTCCTGTTTCCTCCTGGGTCAAACTGACCCAATCTGTTTTGACTGGTCCTTCTTTCCTCCTTTCCTACTGTCCCTATATCCCTCCTCCTCCTCCTCCATCCTTCCTTTCTCCCTCCCTTCTCCATCCTCTCATTTCCCCACTCCTTTCCTTTATTTGTTCCTTCCTACCTCCATCCTTTGTTCCTTCCTTTCTCCCTCCCTTCTTTCATTCCTTTCTCCCTTCCTTCTTTCCACCATCCTTTTCACTTCCTTCCTCCCTTATTTTCCCTTTGTCCTTCTTTCTTCTTCCTTGCTTGACCCAATCTCTTCCCTTTTTCCATCTTTCTTTCTTTCTTTCTTTCTTTCTTTCTTTCTTTCTTTCCTTCTTTCCTTCCTTCCTTCTTCTTCTTCCTTCCTTGACCGAAGAGGACAACAGAAGGGTTAAAATAAAATGCCCTTGTGCATGCATTTCATTGAGCACTCACTTGAAATGTGCAAACTAGCATACTGTTGGACTTTCTTGTTACTCAGAATGACAGACTGAGAGACACATACAAACCTGTTGAAATTGAAAAAAAAACATGTTGAGATGAGTAGTCCACAACAACTGCTATAGGTGTTGTGAAAGGATTTTAAAAAAGCATAATTTAATTGTTGAAGTGATTTAGCTAGTGTATTTATGGGTACATATCACTGGTACGGTGTCATGTTTTGCCATGGCAGACACTTTTTGTTAGTTTTGTTTTGGACTTTTGCACTTCCTGTTTTATTTTGTATTGGTTTCCTTGTGTGTCTGTGTTTTGCTTCTTGTCTTGGTCTCGTTTCTGTGTAGTAATTGTCTGCCCCGCCCTAATGTGTTTCACCTGTGTGCAATCACCTTGCCTCCTGTGTCTTTGTGCTCCCCTTTGTCTGTGTTGGTTCGTCTGTTGTCTTCACATTTTGTTCATGTCTGTTCATGTCACGTTCACGTTTTGTTAAATAAACCTGCCTGCCCCATCTCCCGAGAGTTGACTGCATTTGGGTCCAACTTACCTCAATAACCGTGACATACGGTCACCAAGGGTACATCTGTCTCGCTTTCTCTCCACAGTAGCATGCAGCAACACAGCAGAGAGGAAGGCAGTGTGACTGGTATGTGAAACAGGCCTAAGGTGCATTGCCGCCACCCATTATTACTGGAGTGACAGAGGAAACACATCATTCAAATCTGACAACTGGGTGACTGAGAAGAAATGGCTGCTGCAGAGGTCATACACTCTAAGATGCTCATCATACCATGAGGCCATCAGTCTGTAGACAAATGCTACATCTGTGTTTATAACAACAATCTTCGAGATTTGTCTGAAATCTGGGAGCCCTGCGCAAGATCCAACAGAAATGACCATGTCAGAACTGTACTTGATGCCATCAATGATGACAGAGGAAGCTACAAGGACTGTGTTCAGCTGGTTTGATTAAGCCAGTTCTGCACATTTTCCGGAAATGAGGAAACCATCACAGTCTTCACTTTGTGAATTTCAATAGATGGGTTAAAAAAAGTTTTAGCAGCTAGATAGAAGGCCATAATTTTCTGATGTCTGTTTGCTAAAGTCAGGGGAATGTTTTTAAAGTTGTGAGAGTGATGCACAACTTTCTTGAAGAACTTGTGTTTCCCCTCAAAACGCATTGTCCACACATCAGGACCAAAGGTTCGAATGAGCTTAGGGTAATGCTCAACGTAGTGGTGCTTTGGTCGTAGCTTTTCACCTTGGAAAACCTTCTGAAACAAGTGTCTATGGTCAGAGTATTTGCTAGCAAGATAGCACAAAGACTCTTCTGTAAAGCTTTCGGACATTGCCAATTCCACCACATCTTTTAAGGTCATTAAAACCTCCCAGGTGTCATCACCGTCTGGAATGTGTTGACCAATTAATAATGGCAGAAGTCGGAGAAGAGTCCAATTTTTGTGACCATTTCCTCCAATTGTTGACTTTGAGGAGAAGGTCTTTGGAATGAGCTGGGGTTGATTTACTCTGTCTGCAAATGTGTATGGGAACTGTTTAATAGCATCATTCAGGGCCTCAAGGGAGATAGTTCCCTTCGCTATCAGTAACTTTAAGCACAGAGCCATCTCTACTGGAACAATACCTTCCAGAAGATCATGCAGAATGTCTGGAGGGTAACCATCAACAACATGAAAATGCTGCACGCTTTCAGTAAGCGGACAGGTTCCTTTCACACCGTATTGTTGAGCCTTGGTTGAATCCTGTGACACTTCTTGCATGTTTGTCATGGTTTTCTTTTGTTTTTTGTTGAAATAGGCCTGTCCATACTTGTAGCTGGCCCTTGGTACCAGTAACTGAGGCGGAGAGTTTCATACTGGTGTGTATATTTTATTTACGTCGAGCACCGTGAAAACTACAGATAAGAAATACAAAAGAAAAATAAGGAACTTTAGTCAAAATACACAAGCAGAAATTTCATTAATACATTTACAAGAAAACTTCATAGCACTGTTGGGACTCAATCATTCAATAGACAAAATGTTTATTTGCTCCACTGGACAAAGGAACTCACACTCCACAGTTCCTCACCATTCACACCTGGGGATGACCCTTCCCCCCACGGACCTTACTGGCCAGCCATGGTCAGCGTGTGACATGTGACCCCCAAGGGTGTCACCAAACAAAACCAGTCCTCTAGACCCCTTCTCTCTCTCTCTTCCCTTCATGGCTTGCTCTGGAGAGCAGCTCCAGCTTTGTCCTCTTGGTTCTTCAAAAGGGCTACAAGGCCCCAGCCCAGGTCAGCTCTGCTACCTGAGAAACTAACTCTCTCGCCGGCCCGCTAACAGCAGCCTGCAAACACTCTTCTCCTCCACAGCAGCGACCTGCTTCGGATTAACTGTGAGTGAACCAAATCCTCTTCAGAATCAGCAGCTACAACACAAGGCCAGCTGATTTTCCAAGCAACAGGAGTCGTAGCAGTGTTAGCATGTAACAGCTAACTCTGTGAGGAAAACAAAGGAGATAACCGCAAAGCAACACAGCCAGACAGGAATTTACTCCACCAGGAAGCCTCCCAAACTCACTGGATTTTACAAAACACTGGAAAGGACCTCTTTGCTTGTTCCAAGGATTGGGTAACGTTAACGGACTGGGCCTAACCTCTCCCAGCACAGCATAGCACAGCATAGCTAAGCAGCAGAAGTCTTAACTTTGTTAAAGTACTTGTTGATTGATGTCTTGTTGTTGTGATGTTTGCTTAGGTTGTGGTCAGTCATACAGTTAATCGAGTACTCGTATGTTCACACACATAGCAGTACGTCTCAGTCCTAGAACCTGCATGAAGCTAACCTTCCCCCTCTAACCTGGTACCTTTAGATTACATGAGCTAGGCTAACAAAGAAACTCACACCTTCCCTCTCACACACACTAGGTGGTCTCAGCGGACATTTTAGTAGTTTCTTTGTTTACCGCCATCTTGTGTAGTCTTCTTTGTTCAGGTCATGTGGTCACAGTGACCACTTTGAGTCAGCCATCTTGCCTTTGTCTCTGTCTCAACACACACACACACACACACACACACACACACACACACACACACACGCCTGTATATGCTAGATTAGACATTGTATTTTACTCCATTGTAAATAAATGCCTTTTAAGTATAACTACTGGTGTGTTTATGTTGCACAAGCGTGAATATTGCCAACCTCTACTTGGTAGAATTCCAATCCTTCAACTATAACTTACTATTGATTTGGTAATTAGGTTATAGTTAGTAAGCTAATGGTTAATCAGAGTTCCAGATTAATGGTAATAAATTGAGACTAAAACCATATTGGCTATTTTGCCTATTAGTTTAGGCTGGTGCCCCGTGAACTTTAATTCATTTTAAAGTTATTATTTAATATTAATATTTTTAATATTAATATTTTCCTAATTTTTGATAGCCAATAAATTGATAAACAACCGAAATCTAACATATTTGGTGTCCAGCTCATGAGGTAGAGTACTGTTAACATAATGGTGCCCAGGTAGAGCTCAGACCCAACAGCACAAATGACCAAATACTATAAAAAGTGCAATTATCTAAAATTAATAAGAAAAGAAAAATACATTCATTAAACAAAAGGTGATTGTAAGTGTGTTTCCACTGCCACTTACTGCAGGTGCGTGCCGGTGCAATTGATTGACGCACACTGGGCTTGGCTCCCAATAAACATTGTCCAAACAATTCCCGTTGCTTTGCTCTATTTATTGCTTGGAATTTGAACGGCTGACAAGTATTACCACTTTGCCAGGATTTCGTGAGTAATGATATTGTCTGATGTTACAGGCATTTGACTCTGAGTGAGCACAACAGGTAGCTGGTAACAACACTCACTGTTAAGACCAGACACTTCAAGGCCATTCGGTTTATATGTTGGAACCACCTTCTGTTGTCCCATGGTGCGCAGGAGAAATTTTGCACGTCTTCCTCCAATACTCAGCTTCTGCATGAGACTCTCAGAACAGAAAGTGGCAGAACTACCAGGGTCCAAGAACGCGTAAGTGTGTATCACGTTGCCTCCCTTGCTGAACTTAATCTTGACGGGCAGTATAGACAGGACACAATCATCCTTTCCGGCCCCTGTATGCCCACAAGTTCCTGGAGAAAGTAATGCATCACTGCTTGCTGGTTCCTTGAACTGTTTTAAATCTGTATTAGCTCTTTCCTTCTTAATATGAAGCACGGTGGGATGACCTTTACCACAGATTTTGCAAGTAAGACGCCTTTCGCAGCTCCTGCTCATGTGTCCAGTACACAGGCAGGCAAAGCAAATCCCTTTCTCCTTCAAAAAGTTGATTTTCTCCCGATGCTTCTTCCTGTTTAGTTGTGGACACTCCTCCAATGAGTGCTCACGAGAGCAACACATGCAAACAGCGGGATTACATTTCTCAGTTCCCTCGTTCCCTTGCACCATTAGCCTTAGCTTCCAGTTCATAAACATCATCAGCAAGCTTTATTGTAGTGGCAAAGCTATTTCCTCTCACGTCCCTTCTGTGTGGCTAGTCCCAATATTCATGCCAGTTTTCACAAATGAAGAATCCTGAATCTCACCAAAGACAGAATCAGATAATATCCTGACTTCACGTTCAATAAAGGTGACAAGATCTGTGAACCGTGCCCTGCGTTTATATTTTTCCAACACGTCATGTGCAGCGGTTCTCCACCTTTCTCTCAATTTGAATGGCAGTTTAGACATTACTGTTGTCATGATGGTTGGTGTATCCAGCTCTTTCATATATTCAAGCTCTCCCATCATGTTACAACAACCGCGCAGAAACAAAGAGTAGGCCTGCAAAGCCTTCACGTCCTCAGATTTAATTGGAAGCCATGCCAGAGCTTTCTCTGTGTTTACAGATGCAACCCTAAACTAATTTCCGAAGTGCTCGTGTAGAAGTTCTTTTGCCAGTGCATAACCGCGTTCAGGAGCCATATGCTGACAGCTGCGCACAAGTTCCCTAGGCTGCCCCCTAGTGAACTGCTCCAGAAAGTACAGACAGTCAGCATTGTCAGCCCGGTCTTCCACCACATGTTCAAAAGCACGAATGAAGGCTCTATATTAAAGAGGATTTCCATCGAACACCGGAATGTCTCTAAAGACATTGAGCGCTGCTGCTGAACAAGAGCTGCTGTAATCTCATTCTGTTTCTGCATTATATGGTAGATGCCTCCAAAAGATTCCTCTTTGAGTTGCGGTTGTACAGGATGTATGAAACCCCATGACGGCTGAGCATAAGGGACATTGAGAGCATGTTGTGCTGTTTCATGCACATTAGGCCAATGTTCATAATCTATATTGACATGAGCCTCCAGGCTTGGCTTATTTGTCTCCTTGGGACATGCAGGTTGTTGTTAACTCCCTTTTGTGCCCTAATGAGTTTCCTGAAGGATGTTCATAATCCTTTGCCATGGGATTGAGAGGTTTGGAAGTTGTTTGCTGTTGAGCATTCTTTTCCAGATAGGAATTCATGCCATCTGACGGAGCATAAGATACACTTTTACTGTCTGAAGCTTGGAGAATTGCTAGTTTTGCAGTTGTTGCAGCTATTTCAGCTTCTTGTCAAACCCTTTGTCTCCGCAGCTGCTGTTCCTGTTCCTCCAGCAAATGCTTTCCCTTCAGGGCTACTACACGAGCAACAAGTGCGGCCTTCTCAGCCTCTGCTTTAATACGTGCAAATGCTGTGGAGCTACTGCTTTTCCTGCTGACAGCACTGTGTTTGCTTGAATGCTTGCTGACAGCATTTGACACACTGTCCTCAGGGTGCACATCATCAATGACCTAATTTCCACTTTTATCATCCTTTTCAACCTGTGATAACCTGTTTTTATCACCATTGTTGAAGTTTGTTTAAACCATTTTTGCACACCATCAATGAAACCGTTATTTATCAGCATTTTTGCTTTGAACCATGTTTGTTGTCTTTCAAGTTCATCACCATGTAACAAACCCATCAATGAATCATGTAATGCTTTGGCTTCATCACATAAACCAACATACTTAGCAAAAGTGCATTTGACCTCAGATTCACAATCCTTCTCTGACATTAACTCTTCCACAACCCTCCTTAAGTTACTTGCTTTGTTTAATTTAGCCTTTCTTTTACCCTGTAACCTTTCAATTTTTTCACAAAGTGCCTTGGCAGTTAATTTAACAACACGTTTTGATTTATCCGCCTTGATTTCTCCATTTTCCTCTGAGTCATTAACGGCATCTCCAGTAGATTCCGTAGGCATGTCCAACGCGTCATCATTATTGTTTATATTTGCCATGGCAACAGTCCCACACGAACACGGAACTGTTATCGAGTCAAGTCAGAGTCAAAGTCAAATGTCGTTTTCAGCCACCAAGCTTGGATTTACGCCCAAAAATGTGTGCACACACTCAAAAAAATTGGCTATTTTTATTATGTAGCGCTACTCATACCTCATGAGGAAGAATCAGTGATAGTAGACCCCCTAACCGGTCCTGCAGTGGCTCCGCATCCACTTCGTGATCCCAGTACTGGTGTCGGCTGGCTTCTCCCCGCTGGATGATATGCATTTGCTTTGGCTCGTTGTTCCCGTCAGCTGGATGCTTTTTGTCGGATTCCCCTGGCTTCTTTGGCAACTCCGATCTGCACAGGTGATCCAGCCTCAATCGCACCCAGACAAGGCGTGACGACAGTTTCAAAGTTCATGAAGCAGTTTTTGACTAATGTAAGTGTGTTTCCACTGCCACTTACTGCAGGTGCGTGCCGGTGCAATTGATTGACGCGCACTGGGCTTGGCTCCCAATAAACATTGTCCAAACAATTCCCGTTGCTTTGTTCTATTTATTGCTTCCACACATAATCACTATAAGGTACAGCACATCAGTTTGGCAATCTGGTAGCCTATTATTTAATACTGCTCCTATCTCCAGACCTCAGCCGTGTCTCAGCCACGGTCAAAAACTGTTTGCCTCAGTTCACGCACACCTGGCCTCATTAACCTGGATGTATAAATGCACTTCCCACAGGAAGTTGCCACAGCGCCACCCCCCAGTACCAACAATGTTTACAACAACAAAAAATAAACACACACATAAACAAATGGCTGTTACAGTGATAATTAAAAATTCGCACAAATAACACAGCACCATCACTCAAAAACATCACTCAAAATTAAACAACCGCAGGATTAATAATATCAATTCAAACTTACATACCTCGTTCCACAACCAAGGGGGCTAAATATTAGGGGAACATCAAGGTACAAGTCTTCTAAAGGATCGTCTGTTTCCTAACAACCCGACAGTGAGAACTTGACATTAACAGCAGGGACAGAATAATTATGAAGGAACCAGTACATCATCAAACAGCAAAACCTACTCTGAGTACATCATGGACATCGTCAAACAAAGAGAAGGTGAGCAGCACGCCACACCGCAGCGGACAACAGTTGAGCAGTACCAGCAGTGTTACAGGAAAGCACAGGTGGATCATATCATCTATTTAATCACTTCCTCCCCTTCCTTCCGCCACATTTCCTCTGACGCTACAACAATGACCGGTCCCCAGGCAGCAGTATGAACCAACCCGCTGTCATTCACAATACTTCTTTGTCCTGCATTTCCTTCTGCTTGGCCATACAGAATCGACAAACTTGGCTAACTCTGAAGCTTTCAAAGAACCCTCCTAAAGAGTGGGCAGCCAGATTGTCTGCTGCAACAAATAACACTGTGTGCTTAACAGTGGCTCCCAACTGTTCAACGTATATGCCTTATTGCTCAAGAAAAACAAGGTCCTGAATAAGAGGGTGGAGAATTTTAGCATAACCGGGGTCTTTGATGTTGTTGGCCTTGCAAAGCAGAGCAAGCTGAATGGAATGAAGAGATAAGCGATATTTAGGGTGTAAATTGCCAAGTGTCCAGTAGATGGCAGTTTGCTTGTGCTTTTTTCTGGAGGTTCCCAACGGGTTAGCCACCTCAAAATCATCAATATACAGTTGGAGAGTGATCCTGAATTCTTCCTCATTCAAGAAAGCACTTTCTTTGAAGCGGGCACCATCTCTGTAAGATTGGTATTTCTCTGACAATGTTGCCTCATGTGACATGGTCTTTTCCAGAATTTCTCTATTGCTCAGTAATGTTTGCAGCATTTTTAGTATGGGGACATACACAACATTCTGCTTGTTTTCTAGGACAAATTCAACTAGCATAACCAAAGAGAATTCTCTTGAAATGTATGATTTTCGCCTGTTAGCAGATGACAACGATCCCTCATCAGAAGTGAATTTGAGGAATACATTATTCTCAATGACCACTTGAGCTATCTCATTCACTAAAGCGTCATCAACATTTGTACAATGCGTATGTAGAATTCTTCAAATAGAAGAATGTAGCAATGGCTGTGATAACAAATAAATTTGGTTGATTTGATCTATGACCTCTTGCAGGGCAGTTTCAGAGATGTTAAGAATTGATGACATTTTCAGGAAAAGAGCAGCTCCATTGTGTTCCAACTGATTCTAAGTCCTCCACATCTTCATTTTGCTCTTCACTTCACAGTCAATATCATCAACTTCAGGGTCACGCTCCTCTAGCTGAACACTTGCATTTGTTGGAAGTTCTTCAACTACATTTTTTGAAACAGTTTCCTGTTTGAATGGCGTCTTGTTGTACATCTGATGCTCTTTGCTTTTGTGTGCAGTAAAGGTAGAATAAACACTACTCTGAAAGTTACAGTCCTGATATCTTTGCAAATGGGTAAAGAAGTCTGCTTCTGTAATAGGCTCCACAAAGTCGCACAACTGACAGTGAAATGCAGTTTCTCCACTTTTGCCTGCATCGTTTTGAGTGTGCCATGTTGAAAGGTGTACTATGAGTGCATTAAAAGATTTAAATGTGCAGAGGTATTCCTTATGAAGGCATGGGAGTGGGGATGTCCAAGTGTGAAATCCATGTTTTAAGCGGTAATGCTTAAGCAAGTAGCCTCTCTTTTCAGCAATAAATGTGCAGTACTTACAAGTCCACTGCATTAGGGAGTACTGCTCTGGTTGACCTGAAAAGACATGATAATTTCAGCATTAAGCACTTGTTTAAAAAAAAAAAAAAGTTAATTTTTTTTGTAAATAGTCACAAAACTAAAATTAATTGTTTTAATCACAAATTAAAATCTGCAATGAATAATTTTAACATTGACAAACTAAAATGTGCAATAAATTATTTTTAAATGAAATGAAATATTTTTTTAAATAGTGAAATTGAAATATACAATGAATTTTTAGTCAAACCAAAAATGTGCTTTGAATTATTTTTTAACAGTCAAGTCGAAGTGTGCGATGAACAGTCACAAACTGCCATGTACAATGATTTATTTTAAACAGTCCAAAATTGGAATAAATTAACTTGATCCATTTATCAATGGAAATGGTTTTTGGCGTATAGTTTAATTTTGTGCGAGCCGCGTGTCAATCTTTGCAGGAAGTCACACATGAAACAACGAGAGAATCCAGTCAATTTTCAAAATTAAAACAATTTTCAAAATAAAACACCGAGATTGACAAATACCATAGCCCTCTGTGTGTGCGTTTGTTGCCTATTTGTGTTTATTTATCTAAACAGAGCGCGAGAAATGAAAACACACACACACACCGACACACCTATATACGTTCAGGGTACACATATAGGTACACATATTAAATATGTACTTACCAAATCAGTGTGCTAAATACAAGTAGGTGTTGAAGGGAACTCCTGAGGGATATTCAAGGTAGCAGGTTCAACAAACTCTGAGTCGCCTGAAATGGCAAACTCTTGAGTATTCGGTTCCAGAACAGCTGATCTGAGTTAGTTCAATCAACTCTGAGTATGTTCACCTTGAGTTTAGCTCGTGCACACCTGCTATAAAAAGCCATCATCAATGGAGCTCCCGATACTTTGATTCACCATGGCAACTACTGAGAAAAAAAGTTAGTTACGTCACCTCACTGTAACTGGAGCTCCCCCTGCAGGCCTATGGCGAATATCACAAAAAGTAACACCACTGCAGATGCTAAGCGGCATGGGAGAACATTGCTGCCCGAGTCAGTGCTTAAGTTTTAATGCACTAGGCCTACTCCACTGACTTAACTTACCTCACTTAAAATTGTAGCATACAGGTGAAAAAGTGGTGTAACGTATTTGGAAGTAGCTATAAATGTAATACAAAAACATAACTCAGAAAAGTAAGGCACATTTTGCTGGGCTATGATTGTACCTCACTTTGATTTTATTCATAGTTGACATAGGCTATTAAACAAAGTACAATTTACTTTTTGGTCCTATTTTTTTATTTGGAATTTAATTCAGTGGCTATTTCAACATGTAATCTAGTAATTTAAAGCTGAACAGAAAGCTTTTTGAACACATAGTCGTCTATCATGCTTAGTAAATTAACATGTTACACTTTTAACACCTTTTTATTAAACATAATTTTACTTATTCATTGCTTTTAAGACTAAAATGTGACGATGTGTAGGCTCCATGAATACTCAATAAAATACTTCCTAAAAAATAAGATTAACAAAAAAGCAGAAGAGGTAGCCTAAAAAATATTGTATTCTAACTTTATGGGCGATCGGAGAATTGAATTGAGCCCTGAAAGTCATCTCCCGACATTGTGAAGTAATTGTACCTCGATATCTATCAGATTGCAAAGAAACGGACAACCCATGTCTGGCAGCTTGGTTCAGGAAGGTGTGCAAGTCCTCAATGAGTTGCCATCACTTGCACATGGATGTGCCATGTTATTTGGCCTCATCCATGCTCATCTACGAGCATCCAGTGATGACCCTCACTGACAATGCCCACAATGAATTTGTATAGCTGAGGGACAATCTGTAATAACATAACAAATCAAAAATGTGTAGTGATTATAGTATATTGTGCATTATTTCTTAGTACAATAACATGAGATAATATTGTTTAATACCTTTGAGGGGGTTTTCTCTGCCATATCCGTGTAATTTCAAAGGAGTCCAGTGCAAAAGCCCTCTCTATGTTCTCCTCATTATATTTTTTTACAAGCAGGGTCAGATATGCATTGATAACCTGTAATTTAAAAATAAAAGGTTAAAAAAAATGTTTTTAGCATGTCAATGAAATAAATCAATTTTTGTGTGCCTAACTGAAAACTATGGTCAACAGGGAAACCATTATAAAAGAAAAGAATGTTAACACCTCACCTCACTTTTGAACTCCCTTTGTGGACCAGTGCAAAAAATGTCCCCAAAGAAAATCTTATATGGGCCGATTTTGGAGAGGAGGACACAGACCTTTTTCCCCTCCCATGCATCTCTCACATCTATAAAAGCAAGTTTTAAAGTTTTAGGAATGAAATTCTGTCAGTACTTATTTAATTGATCTTCAAAAATACACTGGGGATACCATATCATTTTACTCAAATGGTCAAATACAAAGATGGCAAATCTTGGTGTTGGCCAGATGACCTGTTTTTCGACAAAAATGTTTTTTTTTAATACATTTGTTATCTTGAGGGTGTCATTCAAGTTCATTAAATTGGGATTATTCTAATGTTTATTTTGACTTCTAAGCTATTTCAAGTTTTCAGATGGTGCAATATTCAGCTGATCTTTTAACCTATGACTAAATCATATATATGTGTATATATATATATATATATATATATATCTGTTTTAGCCCACCTTTACGGTTAACATGTGAGTTTTACAATTTATTTCAGTATTTTACTGTTATCCTTATTTGCTAAATCCTTGAGGTTCTTATGACTGTATGTCAATCTCTAGCAGACAGGAGCACACCCATAAAATTTTCAGCCTCAACATTTGAAGCTTGCAAATGGAGTTAATGTATATAACAATGAATACATTAATTAAACATATGCTTGCTGAGAGGGGTGTCCATCTAACCTGAAAGTGCAGCGGCCCTTTGCCCTGTGGAGAGGCCAGCAGAGGACGGGATGGCAGGCAAACCAGCAGAGGACGGGATGGTATGTGGGCCAGCAGAGGACTGGATGGTAGCTGGGCCAGCAGATGACGGGATGGTAGCTGGGCCAGCAGAGGACTTGATGGTAGGTGGGCCGGCAGAGGACTGGATGGTAGCTGGGCCAGCAGATGAAGGGATGCTAGGCGAGCCAGCAGAGGACGGGATGGTAGGCAAGCCAGCAGACGACGGGATGGTAAGTGGGCCTGAGGAGGATGGGATGGTGGAACAATCCACTGAAAGTTTGTATGGAACTCTTGGTTGTTCCTCCGTATAGGCAAACAAGTGATCTGTATTGATTTTTGGGATTGTCACTCCTTGGCTGTCTACGACATCCACACTTTTCCCTGCAATTGCCAAAATGGTGGCCCAAGGTAAGTTGGATCCAATTTACCCCCTTTCCTCTGCTGGCTCCGAACATTTAATCTCAAGACCTTCATGCCCACCTGAAAGTCGGGAGTAGGCTTTGTGCCTTTTGACTTTTTGGGAAGTTTGGCCTTGCTGTTAAGGATAGCACTCTGAAGAGCATCATCAAGCTTGAGGATGTCCTCTGTTACCTCCTGAACAGACAGGTTGTCTTCAATACTGCTATCCACCTATAAAATGATTTCACAATTTAATTAAAGCACTAATACATACACTGTTCTCATGTTACATTATGACAATATTTAAAATGTTGTTTGTTTCATCAATATACCAAGTACAACTCACCCTGTATTAATCAGGTATTTGAGATGGATACCTCGCCTCTCTCCCGAACATAAAAAAAAAAGGTAAGAATTTGGTCATCATTTGGCACTTTGTCCTCAGGCTAAACACGACAGCGTCCAAATGCTTGTCCCAAAAAAATTTGAAATTTGAGGATGCATTGAGCGTTACGTCCTCTGCGGTTTTAGATTTGATGGCGTATGCCTGGGGCCACTTGGTTAAATAGTCAATCAGTACACATATATACTAATTGCCTGTAGTGGTAGTTTTTAATTTCCAGATTAAGTCCATTCCAATCAGTTCAAATGGTGTGGTAACCTATAATACAGAAAATATTGACTGATAAATGTGTGTCATATTTCCTGTAAAATTTCTGTTAATAACTTATTTTTATCTAAAAGTAAAAGATGATATAAAAACAAAACCTTTGTTGGTTTTTTTTACCTGTATTGGTTTGTATTCCACCTCCTGTTTGATGATCACACCGCTTGCCCGGCATGCAGTACACTGGTTCACCTGACATATGAAACAACAACCAAAAAACAAACTATTATCATTTTCCCCATCTGTGTGATTTAGAATGTCATAAAAACAAGTTTTCATTTTAGCATCACTTAAGAGTTTAGAGTGTATAGTATTAACAGACAATTTTATAAAAGAAAAGCATTTTTTTGTGAGACTAACAACAATCTTGGAGGAAAGTACAGGCTCATACTAACCCACTGATTTATGTCCTCTGACATGCCAGGCCAGTAAAATCTTTGTAAAATAGCCTCTCGGGTTTTCTTCTGGCCACAGTGTGACCCTACACTGCTGGCATGGAAGTCCACAAAAACCTTATTTGCCTCCTTTTGTCAACATAAGACCTTTGCCTTGAGGCACTGAGGTTGTCCTTTGTACCTAATATAGTACAACTGACCATCTGTAAAAAGTAAAGTGAGTAAAGTAAGTAAATTGTGAGCTATTAGAATTTATATTTAAAAAAAAAAAAAATTCTTCATTTCTTCACTTTAAAAGTTATTAAATATTTATAGGACTTGTCAAATAAAAAGTTGCATTGCTTCTAATTAAGGCTATTATTACTAATGTTATAAGGGTGGCAAAGCAATTTCGATTGATTGCTGTTAATTAAAGATAAATCATTAAAAAAACACACTCTCAAACACACACATCCTTAACTATTTCTAAAATATATTTAAATATATCAGAAAGCACACTTACAATTGCTTTTAAACCTTTTTAACATTTATAAACATTTTATATGATTTGCCACATAAGATGTAGCCTATGCTCTCATTAGGCCAATGATACATAACTATAATTAAGTTATAGTTTAGTATCTGGTCAAAGAGACAGGGATCCATGATGGGATGTCGCAATCTGTGCGTTTTCAGGTTAATTGAGATGATATAACTGTAAATTTTGAACACGTCAAATCTCTTTCTGCGCACGGAACTTTGGTTAATACTTGGGCGTGGACGTGTCAATCAAATATGCGCGGACGTCTCAATCAAGTATGAGTGGACAATCTCTCTTTCTCTCTCTCTACATATATACACATATATATATATATATATATAAATATATATACACACACACACATATATGTAGATATATAGCTACATATATATATATCTACAAATATGTTTACCTTTAAAGTCCAACATTAGGAGCTGGAATCAATTTTTGGCAAGTAAAAAACTGCATTTTATGCGTTACATTGGCCCATTACAGAGTTTTCAACAGGTAAAGTGTACTGGTTATGGTATAATCTTCAAATCATAATTGTGGTGAGTGATTTGAAGTAATTTTGGGGCAGAAAACCCTTTCAGTCCCAAATGTTTTTATTGCATACATAAGTCAGACATACATTATATTAATTACAGTCTATTTAACAAGGATATCAGACATAACAAACACACAAACATAAAAAATAACATTATTGACTGTAATCACGTTAATATCATGCCTGATTACACTATATACAGCAAACACGTTTATGGGCACAAATTCTGTTGAAATAAACATTATCGTCTCACACATACATAATGTAGCATACATACCTGGCATCAGTCACAAGCCATTAAGGAAGTTCATTATAAGGACATGCAGAGTTACAGACCCACAATTGACACTTTGTGACTCTTCCCACCATCAAACTATCAAATTGATAGGACCCCTATTCCACAAACAGACCATGCTTTTAGCATGTCAGAACAACACAGAACCAGACCAAAGGTCAAAGGATCAGCTCCAGAGGATTAACTAATGGACACCAAACAACTGGAGAATATTGACAAAATCTCCAGTTTGTAACAATAAGACTCTCTAATGATATTTGATTGTTTCTTATATAGGAAAAGTAACAACAAAAGGACTGATTAACACTAAGGTGTGAATCCTGGCCTCTCTGTGCCATGCGTGAACACACACACACACACACGCACGCACACACACACACACCAACTTCCCTTCCTCTGCCCCTCTCTAGATAAGAGTCATAAACTACAACCCACATTCCAATCCTGGGTAGTGACCAGCAGAACACTGACACAGATCTAGGGAAGAATGTAAAATTAAATATCTAGCTGTTCTGTAACTCATTAGTTCCTATGCAATAGTTTAATCCCAAACTTCTATCCCTTAGAATGTTTGAAATGTACATGTAGATTTTAAGACAATGTCCTTCATGTGACCATACAGTCAGCATCCTTCACACGAGGTAACACACACTACATGACATCCAGAATGTCCATATTTTTATTATTACAGTCAAAGAACTGCCGTGTAATCCACTTTTTAGACTGCCATTATTAGTGCAAGTAGTTTAACATGTTATTTCATTTAATGTTTTGTGGTCATGGTGGAAGACGGATGTACGAGTTTATAAGTAAACTCTAGAATTAAATTATTCCAAAGTTCAGTGGAAATTTCCTCTCTTCTCCAAGTGGAAACACAGGAAAAGACGAGTGATGCTCCTGAAACATGCGCCAGCCCCCCCAGGGGATAAAACAGTTGCGATCAATTCACATATTGGTCAGATGTCAGATGAAGAGAAGTCAGAGATGACGATGTCAGGCCTGGACTAGAATGAGGACTCAGATGCAGAGTGTCAATAAGGCAGTCTTTATTTAAATACTCCTACCTCGAGAGGGAGTGACAAATAAAACCAACTATGAAAAATTATGCTGTTCGGGAAGAATCTAATAAACAAAACCCACTCCAACTGGAGGGACAAAAACGCTGAAACAAAAAAGGAATAAACCAACAGAAAATCACTCCACAAGGAGGCTACAAAAACTGCTATGAACTTGACAAACAAAACTCTATTCTATGAAATTACAAACAAAAAATCACTCACAAGGAGGTAAAGACGAAGTATAAGGCAAAGACAAGGCAAGGACTGTGATAGAAAGCTGGGGTGCACGACTAGAACAAGACACTCTGGCACAAGACAAAGGGAGACGCAGACTATAAGACACATTAGGGCAAATGGGGAACAGGTGGACACAATCAGGAATCAGGGAAGACACTCAGACAGGTGACACATGAGGAAGGGCAAGTGACCTGAAACGAGAGGAGAGTTAACCTTTCAAAATAAAACAGGAAATGACAAGACATGGAGACAGGACAAACCCAAACTTGACCTCACCGTGTGACAGACGAGAAGACAGAAAAGTCTGAAAGGTGAGAAGAGGTCAGAAATGTTACAAACAAGAAAAAGTTAGAAACTCGGCGAGATGCTAAGGGTGTTCCAATGCAGAAACTAGAAGCTGAGAACTTTGCTCAAAGCTCAGTCCTGGCTCAAAGCCCGGCCCAAAACAGCAGAAGTGCCTCAGAGCAGTTTTGTAACTTTTAAATCATCATCAAGTTTTCCTTTTTGAAGATTTTGACAACTCTAGAGTCATCTGTTCAATGCCAGTCTCCTCTAAAGTATCCAGCCAAAGTGAAGAGCGTTAGAGTTTATTTCACATCAACCCGCAAGAGAAGTAGGCAGATAACACCTCTGCACGACCGCCTGCAGAGAAGCCGAGCAGAAATCAAGAGTGCCCGAGACAGAGAGTCTCCCAGCAAACTCCACCAGAGCTGAATCGCTGAGACACCGGCAGAATCCGTCATTGTGATAACGGGACATGGCCTCCAGGAGAATCCACCTAGATCCCGCGTCTCCAGCCGAGGGTCTTCAGCTACCGTGCAACTCACAATAGGCCGGTCTTAAAGGGGACATATTATGCAAAATGCACTTTTCCATGGTTTTCTATCAGTAGTATGTGTCCCTGGCATGTCTACGAACCCCCCAAACATGAGAAAAGTCCATCCTCTCTCACACAGCTCCTATAGGCTAAATACCTGTACCGACTAAAACAACTGGACAGGGCATTTAGTCTTGCAAACATATATCTATGTTGTGTCTCACAATTTTTTTTATGGATCGAGTGAATCCTACAGTTTTTTTATTATCACTGATTATAAGTCCCTCATTCGATGCAAATAAATGCTTGATTGTTACTAAAGAAATGACTCCTCTGAATTCATATATTATATGCACACTATTTGCTGATAGAAGAACTTTACAAATCAAAGAGCAGCTAAACTAATTTATTTGAGGGTGTGTTACTCTATTTGTGGTGTGTTATTACCATTGTAAAATTATGTGCACTGAAGTAAAACAAGACTGCCTAACATCTTTTATTTAGATTGAAACTATGTTTTTACAAAGAAGCAAAACATACTGGTGTATTCCTCTCAACCGTAAAGGACCATAGTCAGTGCGGTACATGTTGCAGGCATTCTGGAGGGAGTACACATTGAGGCAGAGCGGCTCCAACCCAGGACGGTCTACCATACATGGTAAATCTTCCTCGATCTCCCACAGCTGTCTGGTAACCTACAGTGAATTGCAAATGGTAAATACTATGGTTTATTATAATTGTAATGTAATCAAAACAAATTACTGATTAGTTTGTCCAGTGAGAATGCTACCTCTGGTATCTCCTAGCAGCAGATATTCTCAGCTTCTGTGGGCATGGTTGCACAGTTTCCACAGGAGCACCTATCTAAAATATAGAGAAAAATGGTAACATTCACCAAAATATAAAGCTTATGAAATTCAAAAACTGACGGACAGTGGAGCTAAGGTGGGTAAGAAGTAAGCTTGGCTACATATCAAGCGCATATAACATAGGTAACATTTATAACATGTCACTTATTGCATATAATGTGGAGTTTGACAACAGTGTAGTGTAAAAAGCTGCACAGTTTAGTCTTTGATTAAAGATTACTGTTGCTGTCAGACATGTTTATGCTGATTTACAGCTTTCATTGTAATACACAAAATAAATTAACTACATAAAGGAAGATGTCATGATGAGCATCTCTGCTCAAAACATGGATAAAAATGATTTACTTTGTCAGCATC
Organism: Seriola aureovittata; assembly: GCF_021018895.1. NCBI lineage: Eukaryota > Metazoa > Chordata > Actinopteri > Carangiformes > Carangidae > Seriola > Seriola aureovittata. The sequence continues at coordinate 22,488,751 of NC_079384.1, read as the reverse complement.
TATTAAAATATCTGACTAGTACTGACATTGAACACCTGTAGCTGTCCACATACAACTTTTTTCAGACTGTAAAAGTATATCTAAGGAGGCATGACAGATAACTACATTACGCAATTCACAATAGTGCTTATTTACCAAAAGAGCTCCCAGTAATGACGAGACAGTAACAGTTAGCATTAGCTACCTAGCTAGGTCGCCTGTCACGGTCACCGTAAACATTAGAGCATGGTGCCAGAAGCCCGAACAGAATCCCCTTCCGAAGAGGGGCGTGGTCAGGCACAGCTCATTTGCATTTAAAGCTACAGACACAGAAACAGCCTGTTCTGAACAAGGCTGCAAAAGAGGTGTTTACAGGCATGCTGAAATATAGAATTGGAGTGGATTTTTTAGCAAGAAGCTTCAAAGACATGCTTTGAGGACCTCTGAGACTTATTCAAACTTGTTGAAAAGGAGCATAATATGTCCCCTTTAACACTCTGCTCATGACTGGGTTGATGTCGAAATATAGCAATATTAAATCATCAACCTAATTCGTAGATGTAGTATCATTAGCTCTATATTCATAGTATATAGCCATAACATATTCTCTCCCACCATTGCCAACTCATCACACTGCTCATTTCATTATTATTTTCATCTTTATGATTATTACACCTTGCATTTACTCTGTAGCTAGTAGTTTAGTTAATAAACTCCTTTATTTACACCCAGTTTTGGTCCTGTTGTATTCTTTTGACGTAGAGACTGGAGATCCATTGAATCGAGAAGTCATAGCTTCCGATATGAGATTGATAAATTTGGCAATGAAGTAATTAGTGCCACGGGTGCTCAGCTCCGAGGCACTCCTCTACAGCTAGAATAGCTGAGAGGAGTCTATTGAAATCTTCTGTTTTGGGTTTATTATTCTTCCGCCAAATTTCGGCGCGTAACTCGTCCCGCAGCTTTGAGAAAACCCCAGTAATATATACATCAAAACGTGCGTCTTGATCCCGAAAGGGGTGCTATGACTTTTGGTGTTAAAATTCCAATTTTTCCCAAAGTTATTCCCAAAAAACTGGCAATAAATAATACATTAGGAATGCATTGGAATTTTCTTTAGAAACCCACCTTTTTTCTACAAAATTGCACCTTTTTTCTGAGTCACCCAGCTCTCTCATACCTGCACGTAGAAATGTGATTCAAACTATAAAACGGAGGAAAACTTCTGCTCTCTCAAAAAGACAGGAACTGTTTTTACATAACATGTAAACTTTTCAAACTGTGAGCACTCAAAGGAGGAGTGCAATTCACTTTTTCTTCAAAGTTAGAGTGAAAGCGTCAGTTGGCTAGAGTGCGTGAAGCAGTAAAAAATAACCTTTATTTTTATTTTTAACTCGAGCTTGCGGCCAAACCGTAAAAAGGAGACAAATAATTCTTTCTGAAAATGTAGACATAGTTGTTGGGATTCATAAAATGTAACTTTGACAGGCAGGGTCTGCACAAAATTTAAACGGGGGTGCCGAGTCCGGCAGCAATACCTGTCTCACTCTCATTGACACCTAATGTAATCGTCTTTTTTTTTCAAAAGAATCTCTCTCTGTCTTCGCACTGAGCTTACGCACTCATTTTAAGGAATATCTGAATAAAATAGAGACTGTAGAAACTTCTGGCTTCAGTGTCTGGCATGGTCTTTTCGGTTTATGAAAAGAAGTAACGGTTTTCTCATAATTTGCAGTTGTTTGAAGCCATGTAGAAGCCAAATTCTGGGCAGATTTTCACATTGCTATGGGAACGCCCCGAGGCACTCCTCTACAGCTAGAATAGCTGAGAGGAGTGCCTCGGAGCTGAGCACCCGTGGCACTAATTACATTTAGTTAGGTCTTAAATATGTAAGTCCATTTACTGCTTCCTTCGTTGCTTTCCTTTTTGTTTTGTTAAAAGAGTGAATGAAGTTGTGACGGTCTCCGCTGAGACAGAGCAGAGGAGAAGCTACTAGCCCTCTCTCGCTGTCACTTCTAGTCGCGTTGCTCTCCTCCCCAGTAATGTTAAATTTTGCACAGAAAAAAACATAATACTGGTAATTTAAATGGCGGTTCATGGGATTTATTAACCCTCAGGGGGCCCGCTGTCCTTTTTTGGACATTTTCTTCACTTTTCTTTTTTGATTTGCTGATCATTTTGGCTGTGTTACAGCTGAAGATATGGATTTCTGCAAGAAAGTGTCTTTTTTGACATATTTTTAAAATCTAATGTCAGTTACTGTTACAGGTCTATTATACACTGGTAACACATTTTGTACCCTCTGGGGTTCCTCACGTCCAAAAAAGGACACACAAAGAAAATGCTATAAAATCATCATATATCAATATTTTTTTCTGCTTTTTTTTGCATACATCTCTTAAACCACTTCAGTTCTGCTCAAACCTACCAAATGTTTATTAGTTTTCAGGATTTTAACCCTTTAAATGCCCGTTTGAAGACATGTTGCCTCTTGTTTTATTAAAAAAAACAACACAGAATTTGAGATATTTCCCACATAATACATGATGGAGGAATGTGACATTGTTTTATATCAGAGTCTTTTATATCAAGAAATTTCTCAAAACCAGAATATGATCAGGGTGACTTTTGAACACTGGAAATAAATCATGTACTCATCCCGGCAGTAGCCCCCGTGGCACTCAAAATTTCCCTGGAATTTTCTAGTTCATTGTTGTCCTCCCAGAGGACTGGTGCCCCATTTCAACGAGAGTAAATTCTAAAATATGGCGTTAACGCTACTATAACATCAGTATTAGCTTGGACATAGAGTTAGTGTATTTGTTCGTAATGGCTGTTTGATCCAGATGAAAGCAGCTGTAGAGGCATAGAAACTGCACTTTTCAGCTTTAACAGGCTGCGCGCGCTCCCGTGGACGAAAATCACTTTTTGGCACAACACCGGCTGTGTGGACGAGGCAAAATCTTAGCCACATTAGCTGCAATGCTAAAAACACATAACAGGCTCTCGTGAACATACAGTAAAGCAACATAAAATGGTAAAACTTACAGCTCCCAAGTTTGAAAGTGATCTTTAGCTCCATCCCGAAGGACCACTCCGAGAAGAAACCATATGCAACGGCAAAGAAAAGAATCCTGTAAAGTAAATCAAGTAAATACTGATGTGGCTTCCCACTGCTGGGGGTGACTCTAGTCGAGTAAAGAGATGCAATGTGATGCCGAGCTCGCTACTTTTATTTTAGACTGGTGAATAACATCTTATGTTGGTCACTAGGCACTCAAAATTTCCCTGGAATTTTCTATTTTTTTTATATAAGTGTATCTATGTACAGTTATCTTTTTGACTGTTGCAGTATTTTATCTTTTTATTGTTATTTCCTATAAATAAGTTAATTGCACCAAACACCAAGCCAAATATCTTGTATCGTAAAAACCTACCTGGCAATCCTGGCATCCCTTCCTCCTGCTGCTATAGCCTGACACCCATATGTCATGCAGTATCCCCTTGCCTTAAAATTTTATAGGTTTATATTACAAGTATTCATAATTTGTTTCAGTGCTATCAACAATTTTAACTTTCAACAATAAATGCACATATAAATAATTAATTATAAGGAACAATGCGAAAACCACAACATGGTTAACTGGACAGGGGTGAAGAGGTGAAATGCTGCCCTTTATGGAGGTGGAGCAAGTAGTATGATATTACACAGTACACCTTCAAAGAAATAGTTCAGCTGTTGTTTTAGATATTTTTCAAAATTAGGTCATGATTCAGGAAAGATTTGTATCTCCAAGGTTGGCTCTGAGACATGGGATTCAAGTTATTCAAAGCTAAATAGATAGGCAAGTGATCTGATATAATAATATATCCAATACTGCAGCTCTTAATGTGGTTTTGTGTACAACTGAGTAAAATGTAAATTCTTTATCATTAGGATGTAAAACACACTAGATATAAACTAGATCAAGTTCACTGCAGGTATCTGACACAGCTTTGGCACTTTTAGACATTGGATTTTGCAATGGCGGAGATTCATCCATCACAGAAGAAAAGTAGCAGTTAAAATCTCCAACTATCACTATGTTTTCACCAATCCAATCAGCAAACAAGGAGGAGACATGAGAGATGAAATCATTAGACTGTATCAGTGGAAAGAGCCTGTGTATATTCTCATTTGTCCAGGTCATAGTATCCTAAAGGATTTTTTTTAAATCGAAAACAACTGGACTAGGTTATTTGTCTGGGAAGACGTTTCACCTCTCATCCAAGAGGCTTCATCAGTTCGTGTACGCATCTGACCAGGCTAGGACTGGTCCAGTTTTTTTCGATTTAAAAAAACTCCTTTAGGATATCAGTGGAAAGTAAATATTAAGGAATGACACCAACTGGCAATGGAGATAGCCCCTTAACATTACATATCTACTCGATTTATCAGAAATAGTTTGGACGCCGGACAAAGGTAGATGCTTTATTTATTAAAATGGCAATGCCTCTGCTCTTGCTTATAAAAGATGAGCTAAACACCTGTCCGACCCAGTCCCACTTTAACTTTAAGTGCTCATTAACAGACAGGTGTGTTTCTTGCAGGAGGGCTATATGAACGTGTTCCTTTTCTGGAAAGCTTAAAAAAATTTTCTGCTTAATAGGATTGTGTGTACCTCCCACATTCCAGCCGCAAATTTCCGTGTGGATTTGTCACTGGCCATTTTGTATTAAGAAAACCATCTTGACTACATATGGATGAGAATATTGATAGCAACCAGAGCTCATTGAAACTAAACTGAGACACATTACGTAGACAGAAAATAAGAATACTGCTTTGCTAACTTTTAAAACGGAACTATGTACATGGAACATCAAGCAAAGATAACAGGTAGACATTGTGGTCAGACTATGGTCTGTTAAACCCAACAACCCTACTTAAATATTGGAAGATGCTGGACCTGCTATTAAACTCCTTTCTAACCTCAACTGCTGGCCTGCAGCTCTATTCAAGAAAAATTATAATATAAAGTCAACAGTGAGCATATGAGTAACCATCAAGGTGGATATAAAAAAAGTGCATGTAGGATTGAAGTTAGGGGACCCAGATCCACCAAACTCCAGCAAGCAATAACCCTATTCAAGAAGCTCTTTTAGTAGCCAAACCTTGCATTTTCAGAGAAGTTCAGTATATGGCCATGGCCACATGTGATGTATGATATGAAGGGATTCCCTCAGTCAGCAGGAATTATGGAAGGAGATCATCCGGGCTGTGACACTTTGTTCAAGAAAGCAGCAACATTTTAGCTGTTCCATGCTAACTCTGCTACGACTCCTGTTGCTTGGAAAATCAGCTGGCCATGTGTCGTAGCTGCTGATTCTGAAGAGGATTTGGTTCACTCACAGTTAATCCGAAGCAGGTCGCTGCTGTTGAGGAGAAGAGCGTTTGCAGGCTGCTGGTAGCAGGCCGGCGAGAGAGCTGGTTTCTCAGGTAGCAGAGCTGACCTGGGCTGGGGCCTTGTTGCCCTTTGAAGAACCGAGAGGAGAGAGCTGGAGCTGCTCTCCAGAGCAAGCCAAGAAGGGAAGAGAGGGAGAAGAGGTCCAGAGGACTGGTTTTGTTTGGTGACACCCTTGGGGGTCACATGTCACACGCTGACCCACACTGGCTGCCCAGTTGGGTCCTTGGGGGGAAGGGTCGTCCCCAGGTGTGAGGAACTGTGGAGTGAGAGTTCCTTTGTCCAGTGGATCACAGAAACATTTGGTCTCTTGAATGTTGAGACCCAACAGAAGAAAGAAACAGGGTTACCGCCTTCGCTGCCTTAAGGAAGCCAGATGACACGTATGATGCTACTGCCGACTCCAGTTCTCTAGATAGTCGATCTTATCGAGGGCTGCCTCCAGCTTGCTCTCAACTTGCCCACACTAGATACATCCATGTATCTAGTGTGGTGATTTTAGACAAGCACACTTCGAGTGTCTTTAGAACTGGGTCAAAATTTTTGTCAAAGGAAGTTTCCACATCTCTGAGCACTTCTTATTTTTTCCACCAAGCTGTCGGCATCTACTTGACCCAGAAGTGGTGACATGTTGTCCGCCATGTTGACTTCGCTGCTCTGACTGAACTCCTCCTGACTTAGCGGATTTCATAAGGTTGAGCTTTTTCTGGGTGCCCGGCATCCACCGACTTCTAGACTAGGATAACCGCTCACTTCAGCTGCACTTTCTCTGAAATAAAGGCAGAGAGGATGACGAGCTGTGGGAGCATAGACAATGAGCTACCACTCCGCCATTTGCGTCACGTGACCCCCCTTAAAATTACAATTACTTGGTTAATAAGTAGTATTTGGGTGGAATATGCCTTTAAAACTACAATTACTGGGATAATAAGTAGTATTTGGGTGAAATATGCCTTTAAAACTACAATTACTTGGATAAGAAGTAGTATTTGGGTGGAATACAACTTTTAAAACTACAATTACTTGGATAAAAAATAGTTTGCAGGAACATACTATTGGACCAATGGAGCATAACTTGATTGGCTGGATGTTAGTTCAATTACAGTCAGAATCAATTGCTTATCCTTGGTATCCGGGTGTTGAATCTGAATTTTTAACTTGAACTTGAATCTCAAAGTCACAGTAAAAAAAAAAATCAGATACAATAATTTCAATGCGAAAAAAGAAAGAAATCAGTGCTAGAAATTCACAGGCTTTTAAATTCCAAAATCTAGTCAGACATATTTGCTTCCATATTAGGCCTGTTGGCAGTGGTAGTACAAGTTGTGGGCATTAACGCAGTTGTTTAGGTTAGAGAAGTTTTCTGACCAAATTGTAGAAAGTATGAAGCACTGCTACTGTAACATGTAGCATATTCGACGCATCAAATGCATATCAATACAATTTTGCTTTTTATTCTATTCAGTCATTTGACCTAAATATTCACTTAACAAATTGAATAAAACATTGGGAAATAAGATTTTCTAGGATCTCAATTTTTTGTATGGAGCCCATAATATGATGATGATGATCATAAAAGAAAATGTAATGCTTGAATTCCACTTTATTTTTAGTTATCATTGTCAGAAACATGTCATGTATGTATCATTTGACAGTATGGTTAGAACTGAACTTCGGTTACTCAAATACCATCTAACATTATGAGGTTCTTCAATTTGTTTGGATAATGGTTATTATATTCAGTGTTTTAATAATTTTCTATTCTATCGTGTATATATGAGGTGGTTAAATAAATATCAGGTCATTTAACATACAGCTGGTGCAATATTGATGAAAATGTCAAACAAATGCACTTGCAATGTTGAGTAAAGTGCTAAAAATTCCTGGATTTGCCCCTTTAACTGAATCAGCACCAAGGTTTTTCCTTGCCAATGCCCTACCTCCCCCACCAAAACTGGTACAAATGGGTGCCGTACTTTTTGCTTAATCCTGGTGACAAATAAACAGACACATATAATCTCATTGGAGTAGGTAATAACCCCAAAAATATATATATGTTGAATTGTACATTTAGTGTTAGGGTTATCATTTATTCAGTTCAAAACACACAACTTTGGTCTTTCTTACCATGTATATAATTATTTCACTTACAGTTCTTGTTTTATGTACATGTGTGCAATATTGTCACAAACACGGCTGGGATTTTTTAAAACTGTTAAATATTGGCAGTAGCTCAAAAAGATCGTATTTTTGTTAAAATGATTGCACATTAAGTTCTTTATCAAATAATGACTAATTTGGCAAAAATGCCAAAATATATTTGTTTAGACTAATACTACAGAGAGACAGACTAATACTGGTATCAAGTAGGCTATCTTTTCATATTCCCAGCACCCAGCCTTGATTGAAACAATACATAATATTGCAATATTTACACAGTGTTCTCTGTGAGTTAAACTCTGCATGAAATATTCATATTATTTCTTGTCATGTGTAAATTAACAAAATAATAATGTCCTAAAACCAAATCCTCCAACAAACTTGAACATTTCCTTCCTCAATTAAAACAACACTGTATAAAACCTTACCTTCAACACTTACAGTGGATGACATAAAAGATTGATGCCTAACAAAGAAATGTGTTGTATAATTTGTTCAAACACTGACAACAATAAAGTCATGTTACAGTCACAAAGGATCGTCAGTCAGGTTGACTCTGCATGCACAAAACACACCTGAACATAATATGGCTACTAAAAAAAGGAATTTTGTCAGAACCTAACTAATTAGGCATAATACATTAGGCTGCATTATAAAGGCTTATTATTATAAGATATTTTCCAAATTTGAGATATACTGTATATATATGTATATATATTATGTATTGGGGACATTGCCCAATTTTAACCTGATATCAGATTTACACTGAAAGCTGCATTAGGACCTGAACATCTCCACTACAATGTTAAAAGGACAGGTTTGGATTTCTCTCATAATACATAGAGATTGCTTCATCGCTGTTTGAACACATCTGTGGAAAAGTATTGTAAACTCAGGGTTCTCACTAGCTTTTTTCACAGCCTTTTTCACAGCCTTTCTTAATAGCCATGATAACAAGATATGTGGTTATTGTAATTGGGGTAGTGGTTTTGAGAAACTCGGTGACCCCAGGTAGATTTAACTGGGAGAATGCAAATGCCATGTAAATAGGTATCCATGTTTCTAATCAACTCTTTACAAATACAAGTACAGACAGGTTAAATCTGGCAAATCTGCATTTACACAGCACTAACCTCATAAGTAATCTTGTTATTACAGTGCATGTAAATTCACTGAGTGTGATATGGCCAAAAGATTCAGAAAAAGCTGAAAATTGAACCTTGAAATTTGAATATTTTATCATAGATAATCTCAATGTAATATGTGCATGCCATATGTACATCAATAGAGCCTAGTGACAAGCTTGCCATCATACAGACGGCCAAGATGTGATGATAGTAAAAACTGGGATAAGAGCATACACTTTCAGACCGTTGTTGCTACAAATAGTAATGAAACATAACTGACTCAAGAGTGTAAAAGAAGGTCAGAGAGAAGTCAAAATCCAACCTACTTTCTCACTGTGGCACACCTGCCCAGTTGCTGCATGAAATAAAGTTGGATTGTTGGTTTCAGAAAATGGAATATGACAATGACTATTAGTTCTATGAATGACCCCTGGTTGTTTTAAAACTAATTTTAAAAATCTGAACATGTCCCTGAACACTTCATAGAGGATGGCTACTTCACACACCATGTATAAAGTCTACACTTGGGATGTAGGCTATCTAATCTTGTCAAGTAATGGTCAAATCACATACCAGCAGACTACACAAAATAGACACAAAAATATGATACAAATAGTTAAAAAAAATTTCCTATAGAAGCCATGAGACTTAACTAATTGCAAGGTAGCTTATATGTTCAAAATGTAAAGACAAAATCTAGCACCAAACTTGGTCATGGTATACCTTTGCAGGCTGGATCAATGGGTTGTAATTAAGTTCTTCAGTCCTGCTCTAACAATCAAACCCCCATTAAATGATAAATTAAAGAAACTGTTAGTATTCAACAGTCAGTCAATGTTATTAGAGGGAATGAGGCTGGGCGTTCAGTTAAACCTTCCAATCACACCCAAAATTGGCATTTGGTTCATCAGTGACGTTATATCCCTCCCTGATTATATCTCCATGTTTGCTATTTTGACACCCTAAGGAAGATCAGGGACTTAATCACAAAACTAACCACCATGGTTAACTATAAGCATCGAACATTGAGAAAAGCGTTTGGTTTCTTCTTCAAAAATTTGAAATAATGGTCAGCATTTTTATCTTTAGCATCAGCATTTGCAAGACAAATTTATAACCACTAAGTTTTATGAGTTTGGGGCCACATCCTTTATTTCCTTGGTCAAGGCAGATATGTTCAGGGATCTTCCCATCGTGGCTTCCATGCTTCATGTGGCTAGGGGAAGAGGGTAGATTAGGGTTCCTTGGCTAAAGACCTGGCTGGTGATTTTGCTGATGATTTGTAAGGACTGCTCTTGCAAGGGGTGACTGTAATGTGGATGAAGAGAGAGGAAGGTGAAAGGCTGGAGCCATCCAGCTTGCGCAGTTGGACATGGCGATAACCTGCAGAGGTAAGGGAAAGAAATTCAGGAGAGCAAATGTTTATTTATACTGTCTTGGCAATCTCAATCAAGTCTTTGTGACAGCCCCCATATTAGTCAAACCCTACTGTCCCTAAACACACCTGTGCGGAGACTGGTGAAAGGCAGGGTGTATTGCCCTAGAAAGTCATTGCTTGAGGTATAGTCATAGTCTTCCACCATGAAGCGAACCAGTGCCAGGTCAGGGATGTGGATGGTAAAATTAAATGTACAGTCCCACCTTGGGTTAAAGCCTGAAACAAAGAAACAACAATTTCTTACACAGTTATACACACATTTGTTTTATGAACTTTGCATGAAATCATGTTCATGCAGTATGTGATTCCCATCCAATTTTGTCTAATGTACCCCCACAGATCTGTCAGTTTAACCAACATACCCATAAGAATAGCCACAGGTGAGTCTAGTTGGCACTGGACCCACCCAATAACAGGGCTTCAAAGGGCGTCAAATCTGAACCGATCCATAAGGAGCACAACTGTTTATCAGCATATTGCTTTGTCCATTAACCATTTATCAGTTACCTAGCTTTTTGCCAATACTTCTAGCTAACTGCTTAGGCTTCTCTGCTAGTTTTCAGACACTCTCAATGACGACATTTTTCATATTATTTCAAATTAGTTGAACTCCGTAATCTTTCTACATATCCCCTGACAAGTACCCCCTGGGGTTCAAGCACCCCTGAGCAGGAATCACTTCTCTATGGTAGGTCATTGTCATCTCTAAGATACTTTAAAATGCAATAGTAATTTTATGTTGTTTACAACTCATACAATTATACAATCCTTTTCAGCCACAATCCACTTTCAACAATGCTTTCTAAAGCTGTGTATAAGTTCCTTCATGCTCCTACTGAAGCCATTTAATTGCCAAATCGTCTTTTGTAAGGTATAGGGTATTTACCATTGTTATCAACATGATGGGTTTTCTTCTTATAGTTGTCAATGGGTACACCATGTATCTCCACCCAAACCTGAGGGTCCACAATGGAACTGGGCTTGTCCCAATCTGGTTTGGGGAGCTGCTGAGCTGAAATAACCTAGAATAACAATACAGGAAATCTTAATTTCATTAGAGTATCTTTCCAGAATGGAACAAGAAGCGCTAACAACAGTTTTGACACTCTGTTACAATGGCCCTCTTTGCGTGTAACATTATGGTCCCGTTTTCCTCCATGGGTCCTGTTTGGAGTCAAGGTACAGTCAACTACGACTCCCTCAAAGCATTTCATTCAAAATTATTTATTAAGTATAAAATTCTCATGCAGTTTAATGTTGAGGAAAATCATTATCTTTCAAATGCAAACTGACAGTGGGAAAATACTTAATATACATACATAAACCGGCAGTTCTGCTACTTGCTACTCATTTAGGTGCTACTCATATTGTGCCATCTTACCCGAACAGTGAGCATTACAGGTCTGTGGCCAGGACCTCCACCAACATTCTCTGGGTTGAAGGTGGTGTCAAACTGGCACATGAAGGGAGGTTTCAGGATGTAGCCACAATGACCATTCTGCAGGAACCTGCCATGGTTTAGGTCCATCTGCTCACCGGGTGTCTGGAAGTTCAAAGCAACTGGACACCACAGCATGTATTTCAGTTTACCACAATGGGTGATAGGGGTGTTGTGCCATTATATCAAAAAGAGGAAGGTAAGAAATAAGACAGATTTATTTCTGAATGACAACTCTCTTATTGGTCTGTTTGCTTCTCTTGACAATTGAGTAACTTAAAATAACTTCTCACCAATTTGAGAGCCTCCATTCCACATCTCCTGAGGGTTGTAGTTCGAGGACTGGAGGCGCTGTCCTGAGGGGTAGATCCGGCTGAGCTGGTGACTGTTGTGACGCACAAAATACATCCCTGGAGGGTAAGGATGAGGAAAGTCCAGTTAATTCAATAGTATACTGTGGAAAGAATCATTTTCCTGAACAAGGTAGGAAAAATAGGAAACTTTCTGTAGCCACACAAGTAAGTGTAAGTGTAGTCACAGACACGTATCATACCTGAGTCCTTAATGTGTCTGAGAGCTTCACTTTCAGAGAAAGAGGACATTTCAGTTGTTGGTTTTTTGGCAGCTTGTTCAAAGCTTTGAAAAGGAACACTGCGGGTGTACACGACCAACTCTGATAGCTCTGGACTAAGCTTAGACGCACCTGGCTGAGAAGATAGACATAGAAAACCATCAGATTCTTGACCAACCAATGCCTCAACCCCCCCACCACCACGCCTAGTAAATAGACAAGAGCCACTACTGCTAGAGCATACTGGTGGTGTTATACCCACCTTCCTCCCCTCTTTTCTTGGGCAGGGTTTGCCTTCAGTCCAACTGACATCCTCATCTGAGGAGCTGAAGTCTGAAGCACTTAACGAGCACTCCTCCGCCACATGGTCCTTCTTCCCCTTCACAAGGATTTTCCCTTTAAGGTCCTGCGCAGATACAACCAGCATACACAGTACAGATACACAACACACTTTACCAATTAGTTTGACAATGATAATTACAGTAAAACTATTCTGTCATGCTAATCATACCACTAGAGTCACTACTGAAGCTACAGACATCAAAACTGCTATTTTATCACTGACAAAAAACAAAAACAAATCAGTATGCATAACCCTAACCATGGCCCCCTACCAAGCACTGTATTTGAGTAGTAGCATAACACTATAACTGACACTACCCCTACTAAGCACTATCATTAAGCAGTGGTAACCATAACACTAATCCTCACTGTGTTTAAAAAATAGTAATAATCTATCTATCTATCTATCTATCTATCTATCTATCTATCTATCTATCTATCTATCTATCTATCTATCTATCTATCTATCACTGAGGCACCAACTCTCATGTACATTATGATTATGTGTAAATGTAAAATAAGTGGGACACAGGAAAGCAGATGGCCCCAGATTTCCTGAGTAACACAGTCTACTCTATGTTTTATGCATAATCCTACCAAACTGATTACAAATGCCTTAATTACATGACAGAGTAATAAAAGTCCGGCCATCCAGAGTGAGAAAGTTTTAATATGTGCTGGGGTGAACTCCTTACGGAGGAATCTGACTGAGAGCCACTTATTGGCTATTTTTTAACCATGTTCACATTCCATTGAAAAGTAGCAAGCACATTACAAACTTCTATCTGTGCAAATCATGTAATCATGTCAGTCTTTAAATCTTCAGGCAAATGCAAAAACATTCAGAGTAACTTACACATAAAAAAAGAAACTAGGCAGCTCCAGGACACAAAAGCATGATATATGTCTAACTTAAGGACACTATTAGTCTCGATAGACACATTAGTTCTTATGGGACTGAACATTCATCCGCGTATGGAACAGTGTCTTCTTACCTCTGGAGAGGGTAAGTTGTGACAATTGAGACCATTGAGGGGCTTAGTGAGCAGCTTGTCTCCCAGGATGGATTGCAGCTGTTGAGCCATTATTGTCTGCTGCTCCACAGAGCAATGGTTTTCCAGGGACAGGATCAGAGGGTAAGGAGAAGCCTGGGAGAGAATGATGAGGGTACAATGTCAGGGAGAAAATAATTTTCTCCATAGAGAATATTAGAGGAAGATAATTATCTTTTGCCCCTTCAACAAAACGGTCCCTTTTAATGCATAGATTTACAAGTATATATTCTTTGTCCACACAAATGTATTCAATTAATCAATTTACAAAGCCCAGTAATTTTTTGTATCAAAGTGTACTCACTTTAAAAGCGTACTCGTTGATAGTTTCAATGACTTCAACAAAGGGTACTTTGGAGGTGAATGTGTGTCCATGGTAAATGACTGGCTCTCCTTTATCTCCATCCCAGCAGTCCAGCTCCACGCAACGGCAACCATGACTGAGAGCTCTAATAAAAACATCATCATTAAGAATTTCTGAAACAAAGGAGATTCTGAGATTAAAGGTGTAATGTAAGTTTGTAAGTTATCTGTGCCCTTCCCTGTACCCTTCTTTTTTTATTTTATCACACTTAATTTTCTGAATTTCTTTTGTTTCTGTCTTGTATTCTAATGTCTAATGTCTGATTCGGTTACATAATGCTATACAGATGGTAAAGCCCTTTGAGGCAAACTTTTGATTGCGATATAGGGCTATATACAGTGAAAAAAGAAAGCATTCACACCTTTTCACTTTTTAACATTTGACAGTTATGTTGCAACCTTATGCTAAAATCATTTACATTTTAATTTTGATCAGATTTATAGAATCATTTTCCCTCAACAACCTACACACCATAATCACAAATGCAAACTGAATTTTGACGTAAGTATTCTGACCCTTTGCTGTGATACTTGAAATTTAGCTCAGTCGCCTCCCATTTCTCATCATCTTTGAGATGTTTCTATCTTCACCTTGATTGGAGTTCACCTGTGGTAAATTTAATTGCAGCCCCCACTAATAATTTCCCATAATGTCACAATTGCTTTCCTTTTTAATAATTACATGACTTTAATTTGCATTAATTTGATAATTAATGTATACATTTTGTTGTGTGATATCGTGATATGCTGCACTTGTCAGTGATGGTGTCAATGATGATGAGATGATTAAATGATCAAAGGACTGAATGTGAAGAAAGCCCAGTTGAATCCTTCAAAAACAAGCAACAGAAATGGTGTATTTCACAGCCCCATTTGAAAACAAAAGGAATAGGAGACCTTTGTTGAACCTCTAAGATGTATTTGGTCTTGTAATTTGGACTTCAGAGGTGGATAGGAAATCCTGTAATAGCATACAGCTTTATCTTATTTCTTTAAGCTCTGTATGTACTTATGTTTGTGGTGCCCTAATCATTATTACCGAATGTATGGCTCTGTGCTGCTGTCCCCAGTCAGCTGGTCCTTAGTGAGGTATGTGTTGTGGGAAGAGGAGATGAAGTAGTGAGCCAGTGGGCGTCTCATGTCTTGGTAAACCCTCGCATGTTCAGGGTTAAAGACACAGTTCTCCTTAGACAGCATGTACATGGTGAAGCCATTAGGGGTCATGAACTGGTTCTTCTGGGCTGCACAGAGCAAAAGGCACAAACACAAGTGGAATACATGACTGGTGGTAGTAGTCATAGTGCAGTTTCTACAGTACAGCTAATATATAGCAATTTTAGCTGTACTATATTGTCTTTTGGACATAGAGCATAAATGGGTTGGAGACAAACTCATCCTGTTTGTAAGATAGAAACCATGTTTTGTAATAGTTTTGAGGAATTAGGTGCATCAGTGTCTTCACTACACTTCTTCATCTAAATATTTGCTTGGGCCTTTCTCTTAGTATATCCATATATATATATATATATATATATATATATATATATATATATATATATGCAAGAATTCTGGGTGGAATTTTTGGTTCTGCTTTAAAATTTGACAAAAGTTAGATACTAGTAGTAGTTGTTCCTACATTAGGTCTATAATGAAAATAATAAAACAGTTCTCTCTTTTGGAAAATTAGAAGGCATCTTACATGTTTTTACCACATGGACTGGTGCCAGTGTACATTTCTGATCTGCTTAGTCCTTATGCTCAAACCCCTCAGATCTTCTGATCACCTTCTGCACACCATTCCATTTTCCTACTCCCACAATAGCCCTGTTCACACCTGGCATTAAAATGCGTCTCCATGGTCTTGAGGTGCCATTTGTGATCGAATATCACTTCCCTGCTCTATATGCAAATAAACATGTATGCATTGTTGTTTTTTCCATTCTATTCCATGTATTTCCTCCTTCATTATTATTTCTGAAAATAGCCTTTTTAGGGACAATATCACGCTCAAAACCTCATCAAACTTTGCACATGCGTCACGCCTGATAAAAAATGTAGATGCTTTGTGGGTCTTGCAAAATGCCTCGATAGAACCACCATGTAAATTTCAAGAAAGTAGCCCTTGCCTTGTGTTTAATCTACATGTGTGAAAATAGGCACATGTAAAATGACTTACAAAAAAGCCTCCTGCACCCATACCCTAAACCCAACAGAAAGTCAGCCATTTTGAATTTAATCTGCAATTTTGGCAGTGCTTTTGTGAATTAAGGATGTCATACATTAATGAACTCCTAGAGTATTAATCAGATCGACATCAGATCTGGTCAGTCTAATTTTAAGACCTTTGCGATGCTAAATTGGAAAGATTTTGAGATTTAATTAGAGGACCTGGCTGTGGTGGTGCACCAAATTCCGATGTTTCACCATGAAAAAAGAGGTTGTTATGACACACATTGTCCAAACTGACCCAAACTTTGTATGATTGCCAAGAGTCCCAGCCTGAAGACATGCATATGCCAATATTCAGTTATAATCGTAGCGTACCTTGTGGCAACAGAAAATGTCTTGTTTTACAATTTGACGTCCTCCTCCTAGCAGATTGACCACATCCAACTCAAACTTGGTCAGGAAATGCTTAAGACCTTGATGATGCCTCAATGTGAAAACTGTGACTTTTTATTTTTGTTGATTTTTATGTTTTGCCATGAAACAGGAAGTTGCCTAACCCTAACCCTGACCAATCTGGTCCAAGCTTCATATTTTTGATGACAGCTCCCAAATGAAGACATCTACATGCTAATATGGAGTCACAGTCATGGCATCACCTACTGAAAACAGGAAATAACCCATTTCCATAAAAGTTTCATGGCCTGGTTTATACTTGATATGCAGGAAAATAATGCATGTTGGCTGCATCACGTGGCCTTCCAGCGGTGCCCCCGAGGCAAGGGCCCGCATATCGCTGCTTGCAGCTTTAATTAGGGCCCAAACACTGACCGTTGCGATGACACTATTGTAATTCGTTTGAGGCTTAATAGGACCCCGCAGAAAATTTCAAAGAGGCACTACTCACAATGTGTTTCACCTACATGTATGAAATTAGGTAGGCACATGTAACATGCCAAGACTTACTAGATATTTTTTGTTTAACACATTGTCACTGAGTTTCTTCTGTCTCTCATTGATTTTATCAGACCCGGTTTTGTTAAACATACACCATATAAATATTGCTAAAGTATATTGTTACTTAACACTGTACCCCACTCATTAAGTTCATATGTGAGTATGAGACTTTGGGCATGGATGAGTGAAGCGTCCTCCCCCTGGTCCTTCAAGAAATCCCTCAGGTCCACAGTAGAAAGTACACAGCCATTTGCAGAGTAGCGGATAAACACAGCATCTATCTCCGGTCTCCGTAACAACTCCCTGCAGAAAACTTCAATCTCCCCGTGGTCCAGACGACCATCAGCTGACCGGTCACATTTCTCTCGGAGAAACACAATAAAAGACAGAAGATGAACATCAATTTTCAAGCTGGCTTCAATTTGTCATTCCTAAAGCAATGTGTATTTAAATAGTGGTGATCTAAAATAGGTTTAAATATTATTTGAAACCATATATGACAGGATAAAGTTTGTAAATATGTGTGTGTGTGTGTGTGTGTGTGTGTGTTTGTGTTTGTGTGTGTGTGTGTGTGTGTGTGTGTGTGTGCCCATTCACCTGGAAGAGGCTGCGGGCATATTGGTCACTCAGGTCAATATTGATCATCTGCAGCAGGGTCTGGACTTCTTCATAGCTCATCTTATCATCATGATTCTGGTCAGCCCGACTCAAGTAAGCATGAATCCAAGTGACACACAAGCATTGTTAAGGAAACATCACAAGATGAGAATGTGTTATACAGTAGTTTGACCTAGATATAGTATTGAAGGGCAGAATTAATATCAAGAAGTGTCCTATTGATAGTGTTGGGATTCTGGGATTTTTGGAACTTCTTCAATCAATAACGGAGAGACAAAAGTACCAACATATGTTTTCACTGGTTAAACCGTTGCCACTCTGGTTTGTGTCTCTGAGGGATCCTCCAACAAAAGTTTGTTATTCTTCATTTCTTCCAAATGTATATGGCAGTGTTATATGTTCATTTTTTGGAACAATTATCTCTCCAGATAAGGCTAATTGAACAACAGTTAGGATATTGGTCAAGTTTTTCCTTCTGGGTCATATTCTCCACTCTCTCTTGCAGAGTTCGAATGCCGCGAGCCCAGTGTTGAGCCTCCTCTTGGCTCTGACAGAGGAGATCCAGGCTCTTCCGGGGCCCTTTGAAGACCACTGTCAAACACTGGCCTTCAGGTACTGAGCCAACCAATTGTCGCAACATTTCTGACTGGCAACCCTCCCGAATGCACTCCACCTCCAAGATGGAAACTGATGTGTAGGAAACAGAAGGAGAAAGAAGAAGTGAGAAGAAGAAAGAACAAAATA
The DNA here is from genome assembly GCF_021018895.1 of Seriola aureovittata. NCBI lineage: Eukaryota > Metazoa > Chordata > Actinopteri > Carangiformes > Carangidae > Seriola > Seriola aureovittata. The sequence continues at coordinate 22,470,355 of NC_079384.1, read as the reverse complement.
GATAAAGAACAAGTACTGTCCAATTAATTATCCATCCTGTTTTTAAGTGTAACATTCACTTTTAGAGAAACTTATCAGTTTTTTGTTGTTGGTTGTGTTTGCCATGGGTGTCCTCAATCATGAAGGGTTTAAAAGAGCAAAAAAGAAAATAGGGAAAAAGCACATTTTGTGTGCAGGTTGTTTCACTAAAACTCTATATTGAGTAAAACACAGAAATAACATGTCCTCCAACTTAAACAACCATATACAGTGTTATTTTTCCCATAATTGTATTACTTGTGGTAGGCCGCCGACATATGCCATCGACCACCACATTTTGATTTTGTTTTCTTTTTTCTTTTTACTTTTTCAGGAGGGTAAAATCTTATTCCATTGTGGACCTGTGTGCAGTGGGTTATTTGTCAGTAAGTACTTAGCAATTGAAATATTTGCAGTAGAGTATGTCATAACTTTTATTATTGTTTCTTGTATTGTATGTTTTGTTTCAGGGCGTCCCAGAAAAAGGGAGCTTGCTCTCAATGGCCTTCCCTGTATAAATAAAGGTTTGAATGAATGAATGAATAGACTATAAAGCATTATTTAATATTTAATTTAATGATCTAACAATAAAACATCACTGTGGGTCATAATAACATGCCTGCACAGATGACCTTCAGGTTCCTTTTTTACAAGAAAATTGTCTCAGAAATAAAGTAAATTTCCTATAAACATTTTAGAGATTAAGTGATGAGAAAAGTGATGACCAAAGGGGAAGACTATAGCACAACAGACTGAGCAAACTGAGTAAATACTTAAACCCATACAAATTAGTTCTATCCTACACAACACAGTCCTTACATCACTGGAGGAGAGATGATGAAAGAAAAGTGAACCTTTAGTCTGTCTCCATGTTCTAGTAAATGCATTACACAATCATAGGTGTCGCTTTAGATTTTCTATTTGTGACTTTCACTTACAGGCTCAAATTCAGATTTTATAATGCAAACTCACCATCTGATTGGTTTCCATCTCTCATTCTATGAATGATCAATTTATAGTACTCATAGTAATTTGCTTAATTTGGGTAAATATGGCGATAATCATAATTGTTATGTGGAACAGATCATTTCAGCGTCACCACTAAATTGGAGTAAAAACATTTATGTTTCCTTTCAGATGATTATACTTGCCTTTCAAGGCTTCTGTACTTACCTCTAAAGGTAATGAAAATGCAAGGGCATAGGTTTGGTTTCAATATTGGTAGGGACACAACGGCCCTGCCACCCCTCCAATACAAATAGGACTTTTTAATGCTGTCAACCAGTTTATTAACATAAACATGAAAACTATAACTATAAAAAACTATATGCACAGTAACTGATGAAAGACTAAAAGAAAGTTAACTTTAGGAAACTACCTGTTAATGGAAAACACTTGCATTAAATGTTAATGGAAAAGACATTTTTATATTCAGTATAGGCATACCAGTGTTACAGTTCCTCTTTTCTCCTTGATTTCACATTTAAAACAAACTCCACCTTGACCAGCTACAACAGTTTAATGTTGCTAATTCAGTCATACTGTCATGTTCTGCCATGGCAGACACTTTTTGTTAGTTTTATTTTTGACTTTTTGCACTTCCTGTTTTATTTTGTATTGGTTTCCTTGTGTGTCTGTGTGTTGCTTCCTGTCTTGGTCCTGTGTCTGTGGTGATTGTCTGCCCCGCCCTAATGTGTTTCACCTGTGTTCAATCACCCTTGCCTCCCTTGTCTATATAGTCCTTGTGCTTCCCTTTGTCTGTGTTGGTTCGTCTGTTTAGTTCTGGGTTTGTTCACGTCCTGTTGTCTACATGTCTGTTCATGTCACGTTCACGTCTGGATTTTTGGTTAAATAAACCTGCCTGCACTGTCTCCCAAGAGTTGACTGCATTTGGGTCCAACTTACCTCAACAACCGTGACACATACATCGGTATTAACAATCTAATAATGTAAGGCTGGTGACGTTAACTAGCAGATTTGAATTTTAAATCAATGTGGCTGTTGGCTGGTTAGTTTAATAAGTATTACATATGCTTTCGGTGTTGAAAAAGCTCTTCTGTGTCTTTTTTGGTAGCATGATATCTACAAAGTACAAAATGTGTTGGCATGGACAAAATTAAGTTACACATGCTGTGCAGTTCTGGCAATAGAGGAAAGGGAGTCATCTCAATAGTACATTTTCACCCATGTTTGAGGTATGGACTACAACACTGACAATACTGTTGTAAGCACACTGATACGCTCTCACCTCCTACATGTCTGGCAGTAAGTGTGATATTTGTATATGACGTGAGCTGTAAAATCAGGTGATTGATTATCTTTAAATCTAAACACCAGGCCCTATTTGGTACCTGGTGGCAATTGAAGCCCTTGAAGAAAACCTGCTTCAGAGAGCAGGTGACCTGAGACAACACTGGAGTGGCTTCAGGACAAGTCTCTGGTTGTCCTTGGGGGAACCAGTCAAAGCCCAGACTTAAACCTCATAGAACATCTGTGGAGAGACCTGAAGTCTCAGGTTTGAGTTTGAGAGGATCTGCTATGAAGTTTGGGATAAACTGCTCAAATCCACACATGCAAAGCTGGTAGAGACTTGGATTTTAGATTTTTTTATACATTTGCGAAGATTTCTAAAACTCTGTCATTTTGGATTATTGGGCGTAGACTGATGAACAAAACATTATTTATTTTTTATTAAGAATTAAATTTACAACACAATAAACAGTGCAAAATGTGTAGCTACTGCATATTACCTTTGTCTAGTGTATAGTTAAGTTAATGTTATTTTAAGTCTCTAAAACACACTCATGAGCTCTGAAATTAACAGATTTGTATTGACAGACATTCAGACACACAAATCTGAGCAGCACACAAGGAAAAGACAATAAGATATATTCACCCTATTAATTAATTTTAATTTATTTAAATTTGTTCGACTTTTGACTTTCAACTTGCACGCTACCTGTTCAACAGACTCTACTGTGTGAATAGTTAACTCACCTCTCTCCGTTGGTCTGTTGACAGCAATGTGTGTCAGTAAAAATGTAAGTCCTGTTAAATAATATCTGATGTTATGTCTTCACGGTGATATAGTTGTCTTATGCAGTGTTCAGGACCAGATTTGATAATTAGCCGGCTACTAGCTTAATGCACAATATACACATGTAACTACTGAACTCATGTAGTTTATAGGCAATTATTGTTATACCAAAGCTGGTTTACTGGATTGACTGTGTTACCTGTCATGTTGCTAAGACTAGTGGAAGGAATCATTGAATTCCATACCATAATGAAGTAACTCAGTCAGTCTAGTCATGTGACCTTCTACCCATGGACATCAGTGCCATGCTTGTGTTTGTTCATGTTCATGCACTGACCTCTTGTGGTTATTAGGTAAGACTACGTTTCGTTCATGTAAATGATATCCTATGTTAAAGTGATGCCACTGTGAAGTAATTATCATTATTATTTCCTATCACAGATATCACAAATCACATATAATGTACCTCACACTTGGAAACCAATGCATGTTTGAAATAAATAAAATTAGGCTAGTTGTACACTGCCAAACTATAATCACCCAAGCTATTATTTACAGCTAATATTTGTCAAACCACCACTATTTCTACAATATACTGCAGATTCAGTGTTGAATTTGGATCACAGTTTGGATTGTGTGTAGTATCCATACAGACTGCTGCTGTGTGTTAATAGGTAATCACAGTTTATAGGGTTCATTTCTTGGCCAAGGACAGAACATGCTGAAAAACCCGCTTGTAGTGTGTTTCTGCATGGTGTGTACGGATATAGTGTCAACTATATCCAACTATATGCCAACTGTCACATTGAAAGTTGAATGTTTCTACCAAATTCAGACTCAAACAACTCCAGTGGTGAAGCAACACAAATGCACAGTTTTCCCCAAGTGTTTCCGTCACAAACAGCTGTTTCTGTTTCGTCTTTTCAACCTTTGTTCACCATAACACTAAATTCTGTATGAATGCACCCATATGTGTACGTTAACCATCACATCAAACTCTCTAATGGATTTGAATAAACCAAATTAAGCATAACTACTGACCAAACACCAGATGGTGTTTGCCCATCTCTATTTGTCTGTGGTTGCACTAGAAACTACACACAGCTTGTTTCATAAGTTCTGTAAGGTCACAGACTTGACAGCAAAACCCTGTGCATGTTTTTTTATTAAATATTGGATCATTTGACAGTTATTAAAATTAAACCACGTAAGAAGTTTAGAAGGGAAATGTGATGTAAACACAGCACAGTACAAAGCAGTGTTTCTTTAAAAAGAACAGAAGTGTATATATACACATTATTATACACAATATTTTAAAAAAGGAGAAAGAATACACAGCATGGAGCTTTACATCAGATTCAACAAATTAATTCTTATCCTTAGAATTTTGCAGGGCCCAGATCTTATCAAATATATCTCCTCATCTTCATTATAAATCTCTCCAGGTGCAGTGTGTTTGCCATTTCTCCCGACCACAAATCATATGTGGGTACAGAATCCAACCTCCACATTCATAGAATTAATTTCTTTGCAATTATGATTCCAAATAAAACCAAAGCTGTTTTCTCATATTCATTGGCTGAAGATAAGGAGGTAGTTGTTCCTAGAGTTAGAGCTAGGTGTGTGTTCCGCCCTCTGAGTCCGCCTTGCAGCCACTATTGTTTATTCCCTCGCATCACGGCTCCGGTAAAAATATGTCGAAGGTACGAGCGAAGCACGCTAATTGCTCGGCTGTCTTTTTACCCCCTACATCTGAGGATCTGAAGACCCAGTGCATTTGTTTTATTTTATTTTTGATGGACACTTTAGGAGTTGTAGCAGGCTAACCATTTCACGTCTGACTGCTTTCTCAACGAGGGCCAGTACAATGCGGGATTCGCTACATTTGTAAGATAAAGCATGGATCAGCACCGACTGTCTGAGACCTAACTTCAAACTTGGGAGCTGTAAGTTTTACCATTTTATGTTGCTTTACTGTATGTACACAAGAGCCTGTTGCATGTGTTGTTAGCATAGCAGCTAATGTGGCTAACGTTTTGCCCCGTCCACACAGGCGGGTTTTGCCCTGTACAGATTGTATGTAATCCTGCTGCTTGGTATCGCTGTATGACGTTGATTAGAGCCACCCTGCTAACTTTATCACACTTGAAAGGTGTTTTAGCTGTCTGTAAAGTCAGTATTGAGTAGGAGCACCCTTTTGAGCTAGTACAGCCATGAGTCTTCTTGGAAATAATGCAACAAGTTTTTCACACCTGGATTTGGGGATCCTCTGCCATTCTTCCTTGCAGATCCTCTCCAGTTCTGTCAGGTTGGATGGTGAACGTTGGTGGACAGCCATTTTCAGGTCTCTCCAGAGATGCTCAATTGGGTTCAGGTCAGGGCTCTGGCTGGGCCAGTCAAGAATGGTCACAGAGTTTTTCCGAAGCCACTCCTTTGTTATTTTAGCTGTGTGCTTAGGGTCATTGTCTTGTTGGAAGGTGAATTTTCAGCCCAGTCTGAGGTCCTGAGCACTCTGGAAGAGGTTTTCTTCCAGGATATCTCTGTACTTGGCCGCATTCATCTTTCCTTCAATTGCAACCAGTCGTCCTGTCCCTGCAGCTGAAAAACACCCCCATAGCATGATGCTGCCACCACCACCATGTTTCACTGTTGGGATTGTATTGGGCAGGTGATGAGCAGTGCCTGGTTTTCTCCACATATACCGCTTAGAATTAACTCCAAAAAGTTTAATCTTGGTCTCATCAGACCAGAGAATCTTATTTCTCATAGTCTGGGAGTCCTTCATGTGTTTTTTGGCAAACTCTATGCGGGCTTTCATATGTCTTGCACTGAGGAGAGGCTTCCGTCAGGCCACTCTGCCATAAAGCCCCGACTGGTGGAGGGCTGCAGTGATAGTTGACTTTGTAGAACTTTCTCCCATCTCCCTACTGCATCTCTGGAGCTCAGCCACAGTGATCTTTGGGTTCTTCTTTACTTCTCTCACCAAGGCTCTTCTCCCACAATTGCTCAGTTTGGCTGGACGGCCAGGTCTAGGAAGAGTTCTGGTCGTCCCAAACTTCTTCCATTTAAGGATTATGGAGGCCACTGTGCTCTTAGGAACCTTGAGTGCTGCAGAAATTCTTTTGTAACCTTGGCCAGATCTGTGCCTTGCCACAATTCTGTCTCTGAGCTCCTTGGGCAGTTCCTTCAACCTCATGATTCTCATTTGCTCTGACATGTACTGTGAGCTGTAAGGTCTTATATAGACAGGTGTGTGCCTTTCCCAATCAAGTCCAATCAGTTTAATTAAACACAGCTGGACTCCAATGAAGGAGTAGAACCATCTCAAGGAGGATCAGAAGAAATGAGTTAAATATGTGTGTCACAGCAAAGGGTCTGAATACTTATGACCATGTAATATTTCAGTTTTTCTTTTTTAATAAATTTGAAAAAATTTCTACATTTCTGTTTTTTTCTGTCAAGATGGGGTGCTGAGTGTACATTAATGAGAAATAAAATGCACTTTTTTGATTTTAGCAAATGGCTGCAATGAAACAGAGTGAAAAATTTAAATCTGAATACTTTCCGTACCCACTGTATATCCAAGGAGGCATGACGGATAATTACAAAATTCACAATAGTACTTATTTACCAAAAGAGCTCCCAGTAATGACGAGACAGTAACAGTTAGCATTAGCTACCTAGCTACACATTAGTAACTGTGCCAGCACACATCAACAAACTGAAAATGTAATGTCAAAATACACAAAATTGGTTACCAACCATTCAGAAACGTCCTACTACAGTTTTAGAGTTTGAACTTCTTCAGCAGCCTCTCCCTCTGGGTCAGATTCTGGATAAAAGTCGTGTGATTCAACCAAAGCACTTCCGACACCAGGTCGCTGGTCACGGTCACCGTAAACATTAGAGCATGGTGCCAGGAGCCCAAGCCGCAGAGGGGCGTGGTCAGGCATAGCTCATTTGCATTTAAAGCTACAGACACAGAAACAGCCTGTTCTGAACAAGGCTGAAAAAGAGGGGTTTACAGGCATGCTGAAATATAGTAAACTTCAGAGACATGTTTTGAGGACCTCTGATACTGATTTAAACTTGAAAAAGAGCATAATATGTCCCCTTTAAATTCAGTGTGTTTGCCCATGCTTGCATAAGTCCTGTTGTGTTAAATCTCTGCTATGTGTTATGTCGTTCTGTTATTCCCTTAAATAACAGGATCAAAACCATTTATTGCCTCCAGGGACTCACGTTTATCCAAGATTTCAAAATTGGGCAAATGCTTCCTCACAGTCTCGAATTAGTAAATATCTGAAAAAACTTGATGTAAACAGCTTGTAATTGTGCAAATGAGACAATGTTTCCATGAATTTATAGGTCACCTAAATTACAGATAACCCTCTGTTTCCAAATGCAAATTACACTATCATTAAGGCCAGGTACAAGAAAGCACAGCAGTACAACCATCTTGGTATCATTAATCTTCTCGACTTGAGAGATAGGGGTTTTCCAAAAGTCAATATTATGTTTAACTTGTTCAATTATATTTAGCTAATTCAAGTTATTTAAAGTTATTATAGACTTTTTAAAGGAATGAACTGTAGTAATATTAATCCCTGCAGAAACTGGCATTAACTTTTTCACCCAGTTGACAGAAAAGAGACCGCCAAAATTATTAATTGGAGTCAGAGGAGGGGATATCGATAATTGCAAGTTGGAGATGTATATAATGGAAGGTGATGCTTATATCCATACATGTCAATGAGAGATATATATATCAGGGTTCTGTCTGATCGGGGGAGAGGGGGAGACATATTTTGATTAGTAATAACTGAGGCAGTAGGGTGCAAATCTCAATCCATTTTGTGGAGGAGGTCCAAATCCAAATATCTTGAGTGTAAACTTATAGGGCCTCTCCACTTGATCAAAAGCACATTGTGTATCTAATGAAATAACATGATTTTGCAAAAGCGGCACAAATTCATATACATATGCCTACCTGGGGGCGGCGCGGTGGTGCAGTGGTTAGCGCTGTCGCCTCACAGCAAGAAGGTGCCGGGTTCGAGTCCCGGCTCGGACGCGGGATCTTTCTGTGTGGAGTTTGCATGTTCTCCCCGTGCCTGTGTGGGTTCTCTCCGGGTACTCCGGCTTCCTCCCACAATCCAAAGACATGCAAAATGGGGACTAGGCTAATTGGATACTCTAAATTGATCATAGGTGTGGCTGTGAGTGTGAATGGTTGTCTGTCTCTATGTGTTTGCCCTGCGATGGACTGGCGACCTGTCCAGGGCGTACCCCGCCTCTCGCCCGAGAAGATGCTGGGATAGGCTCCAGCCCCCCCGCGACCCTACTAGAGGATAAGCGGTAGAAAATGAATGGAGCCAGTTTGGTCAAGATGTATAATACACATATACATTCTTTTCGTCTGTTGGTCAGCATTTATCCAAGGATTTTTGTTTCAATGGGCAACAAGGAAATGGGGCAACATGATGAAACCACCTCAAGGTCACGGCCTGCTTTCAGAATCAGTGAGATCTTATCTTTATACAGAAAAGGTGGCAAAATAGAGGTCTGCTCAAAATGGTTCAACATACACAAGTAGAGGTGACAATTTAGAATTAAATGTTTTAAAGGATTCTATACTATGGCCATCTGGACCAGCTGCTTTATTAGTGGGGAAGGAGGAGATGATATTTATTTATTTCATCCAAAGTAACATCAGCATGTAGTGCATTCACTGAATCCACTGACAGCTTGGGTGAATTAAGATTTCTGAAAAATGTTTCCATCGCGTCAAGATCTGGTTTGCCATGCGATTGATTTGCGTAAAAATCTGCAAAACATTTGCTGATGTTTTCCATAGTCTGTCAGTAAGGCACCATCTTTTGACTTACAGTGTATGGCTCTGGGGTCCTGTGATTGTCTAAACTGACAAGCAAGTAACCTGTGGGTCATATCCCTGAGCTTGCAGTATCTTTGTCTGACATACATACAAACATATTTGGATAATAATCTTATTACTTTAATAATCTTGGAGCAAAAAAGGGAACCAGTGACATCATCATCCTTGTGAACGCCCACAAGAGGTTAAATACCTGGGTCTCCACACCAGAAAGTTGGACCAGTCCTAGCCTGGTCAGATGCGTACACGAACTGATGAAGCCTCTTGGATGAGAGGTGAAACGTCTTCCCAGACAAATAACCTAGTCCAGTTGTTTTCGATTAAAAAAACTCCTTTAGGATATCTATCTATCTATCTATCTATCTATCTATCTATCTATCTATCTATCTATCTATCTATCTATCTATCTATCTATCTATCTAAAATTACTGTCTGTCCCACACACCTGCTTAAAGAGCTGAGGTGATTGAGCTTAAGGTCTGCTGATTCTGTAAATTCTTTTAAAAGACAGCTAAAGGCAGATCTGTTTAGAGAGGTGTTTGGGTAATTTGTTTGGATTGGGTGTATATTTTATGTATTTATTGTGTATTTTCTTTGCAGTGTTTTTTTGCATTTGTATACTTGTGACCTTAACTTTTACCTTTTTTATGGGGGGCATCCCCCTATTATTTCAGGTTGTCCTTCTAACTAAAGGCTGTCTAAAGAGTGCTGATATCAGTGCTCTGACTGTTCAGCCACCACAGTTCAGATTAGAGAAGAGAGGATTTGATCAAAATGTTGTGATGCACTCAGGATACACTCTACGTGTAATTGCTTAAAGCAATAATCTTAAGGGTCAGCAACAAGTGCTGAAGGCTAGGGTTAGTGCATTAACAATACAGTAAATATTTACAAAGTAGTAGTGCAATGCAATAGTGCATACTGGATACTTTCACTTCTTCAGGCCCCTATCTCTAGGATGAAGAATCATTCTTTTAACAAAATGCTCCCAACTCATGTCTACAATAAGGAAATAACCTGCAATTAGGGGTACACTCCTTACTTTATTTAAAGGTTCACAAACCAGGTTGGGAACCATAGCAGTAGACCACCTAGTCAGGCTATAGTTAACATCAGCATTTAACCGTAGTTCAGTAGTCTGAGAAACCTATAAGTTCTCTGATATAGAGAGGACATATACTAAACCATACACACAGCTGTTAGTGGTTGCAGGAAAGATCCTATAACACACATGCAAATATACACATAGTCGCACAACAACCTGTAGACACAAACATGCACTGTGCCACATCACAAGTAAATCTAGTTTTGTGGCAATTACAGGCCTTGTCCAGGGTAACCTAGTGGTTGAGTCATATGATAACTATATAGCACCAAACCGCAAGCTCCAGGGCCGACTCCCACCACCATATAATATCCTATAATCTCACCGTTTGAACTAGAGCAGGATCTGCTACCATTTTACCCTGAAAATATATGAGCTCTATAATCAAGGAACTCTGTGTGACTCTCACATAGTGGAGGAGATGGAGAGCAGTCTGTGTCTGTACAGAGTATAAGTAGCATTTAAAGTTCAAAAATAGATACAGTGTTTACAGTGTTTCACCTTAAACACCCAGTCAGAACCACTTCTATGGAAAAGGATTGGCCTGCTTGTTACCAATTTTAACCAAGAATTTTAACCTCTGGGTGGGGCCCCTGAAAGGATGATTTCAATGGTTGTATGGAACAAATTTTGTAGTGTTTAATGTATGGTAGATGTCTTCTGGTAACTAAGAACTGAGACTGAGACTCTGGGTCCAAATTACATACAGTCTAATTCTGTCTATTAGAGTGCTTTAGTACTGCCCCAGGTCTTGGGTCTGTGTGTCAATATGTCTAAAACTGTGTCTACAAAGGAGGCCTGCATTCTGAAAGCATATTCTTTGATCCATTCAGACCGGGTGTAACTAACCTCGGGTGTCTTTCAGATTGGATCTCTTGTTTTTTTATTTATTTATGCATCTTGCATGAAGAAGGTCAGTATTTTATGGTGAGATAATTTTCCTGAATATCTTAGTGAGTAAAATATGACCAGTAGTCCTGCACAATATGAGGAAAATTTGCAATGTTGTTAAATATTGTGATGACGATATGACTTGCAATAAATAAACAAGTATTGAAGTGTACATCTACAGTTCCTATGTCCTCCTCTACCATTGTGCTTGTGTAACAGGGTTAACCTCAGTCATCACCAAATCGATTGGCAAAATGGGTCGGTGTATTCCATATACCTGAGAGCTGCTCTCCACTCACTCTCCTGATTTAAAAGGCTAAGAATTAATGAGCCTATCAGAATCAGTTTTGCCCATTTCTGCCCAGTAAAACCTGCTGAGTAGTACCTGCTGAGAAACTGGTTGCCACTGTGGCCACCGGGGTGGGGGGCAATCCCCTCTGTCTCCTTAGGCAGATAGAAGCTTTTAAGATGAAACTTGTGTTCAAAAATGGGAAAATGGGATATTCTACAAAAACTACAAGTCCTATTGAAAAGATCCCCTCACCACAATGCTAAAATGGTTGAAAAAGCAGCTCATATTAGTTGAAGTACAGTGCTTTGAAAAATTTGATGCCAAAATTCTGATATTTTAAAAGGTGAATATCCAGGAGGTGGTTTATGTGTCTGTCAATATATGTGTGCACATATATGTGTACAAAGATGGGTTCTTAACAAAATTGTCCTCACAATCATAGAAAGACATGAAGACACACACAAGCACATTGCTGAAATCAGACTTATAGATACTCTCAAACTTGAGAGTAATAACAGTAAGAGTTAATTAATTTAATCAGCCAATAAGACTCAGCTTTGTCCATTTCTCCCCAGATACTGCTTAAGTAGTGTGTGTGTGTGTGTGTGTGTGTGTGTGTGTGTGTGTGTGTGTGGTGTGTGTGTGTGTGAGCCATGTCGAACACCTGTGTCTAGCTTGAAGACACAGAGCTGACACAGCTGAGTGAGATTGTGCACTGACCAGATTGTGCCAACTAGAATAAAGTAGACTACACCACTGTATATGACACATGCACATACAAGCGCACACACATACACAGTGCTGATTTGCCTTATACATACTCTCATACTTGAGAGTAAAAGGGGTAGGAGTTAATGAGTCCAATTAGCCAATAAGAATCAGCTTTGTCAATTTCTGCCCAGATACTGCGTCAAGTTGTATTTAAAGTCTGCCATATACAGGGTGAACGGGAACAGAGCCAGAACAGTCCCCTGTGAAGCCTGACATCTTGTCAGGTAATCCACAAAATTTAGTTTAGTTTAGTTTGCACTGTTAACATCTGGGGCCCTATTTTAACAGTGAAAAGCACATGGTCTAAAGCACATGGTGCAAGTGTGTTAATTAGGAATGTTTCGATCAAGTTCTTTTTGCCCCCATTACCAATACCAATTATCTATGAGAGAGATCAACTGATCCATGGCTGATATGATCATTTTTGGCAGACATTGCAGGGCTCCAAACTGCGATGAATATGGGACTATTCTTTGTGAGTGTGCAAGTTAAACTACACATGGTCGTTGCATGATCATTATTCATTAGGCTGTTTTGGTGCCCTACATGTACTGCGTTGTAGTTGAAAGTAGTTTTTTTCCTTCACTGGCTCAGTCTGACTACCTGCACAGACATTGAGCTAACCATACCCGTGTATGAGGGCAATGCTACATTGTGTGTGTAGTGTAAGCCCATTCATTGTAGACAACTCTAAACTTGTTAACCAGTCAACGCAATTTAAGCTTAAACTCCTGCAATTTAAGCACAAAACCTGCTGGGACTGAAACCCTCCCCTCAGAGGCAAGAGTTAAATTGGGCTGTGCTCCGCTCCCCTCAATATCATATCTTCATTTCACGCTAATATTTTCTAAATCTCCCAGGTAATCTAATAGCATATAAGTAGTATACACAGTATCTAACAGCAGGAATAGGACAATTTTACACTCTGTAAAAAATTTTTTGCTCCTTGGTAAGTCTATCCGTGCGCTGTGTGATGAGACGCTGACAGCGCACGGATAGACGAGACAGAGAAACAGAGAGTTCTTCAGACGATCAGGGTAAAGTGAGAATTATTCATAAATTTATAATTTATTGCCATTCTGCTGCTCCTCTTGGGATGTGTGCATGCAGACAGGTGTGTGAATGAGTTACTATGATTATCGCAACCATTTCTCTGTCATTGTGAAACTTGATCATGATTCAGTAACAGGTTTTAAAGTTAGTATGCCTTTACAAAAATTATGAATGTTATTGTACCTCATTACCGCAATCTAGTGATATAATTTGACATTTTTGTTAACACATAATTAGAGAATAGGAAGCCTCAGAGCCTCTTTCATGAAGAAATAGGCTATTTTTAAAAATGTTGTTTTGTTTTTGTGGCCTATCGCACACCGGCACAACAACAAGGTGAGAGGCAGGACTACGCAACCCAAACCCAAATGACTAAAAGCAATGCAAATGATAACATGGCTTTATGGTTTAATCAAGTTACAAATTGTGTGACCATTAAAGAAAATGAGCTGCATAGCCTATTCAGCACAGCGTGACACTTAATTTTGGCCTCAAAGTATGTCACCCATGACAATATGAGAAATTCACTTTTGCTTTTGGGTCCATTCAGCAGATGCTGTCACATTAAACTTAACTATTGAAGAGGACTTCAAAGATTTAGCATTGCACTCCTATAATATCAGACTCATGAAAGACAGTTTAAAAAAAAATTCCAAATTCATCCAATGCATTCCTTTTTCTTGTCAAAACATGATGCCTACTTTACTGGAGATATTAGCCTTTTCCACCGTCGATCCTCATGGGAAAATGTCAACTCCCTGGCTAGCAAGTATGATGAACTGGAGGCACTTGTGAAGAACCAGTGAGCATATTGTGAGTATAGTCTTGAACGGACAGAGACGCCAGAGCAAGTGGAAAGAATAAAGGTGGAGGACTGGTTCTGCTTGTGAACAATAGATGGTGCAACCCCAGTCACATCAGAGTGAAGGAAAGATCTGCTGTTGGGATATTGAACTGTTGGCAGTTGGTCTTAGACCGTACTATATACCGAGAGAGTTCCCACACATCGTCGCCAATGTTGTTTACATTCAACCACGAACAGAGCCTGCAGGCACGTGTGACATCATTCATGAGACTGTTGTACAGACCTTTGAAACGAGCCACGACTTAACTGTTAAAATACCCCAAGGGTCAGCGAGAGCAGGGGTCGAAGATGACTCACAGGCAGACTACACGGCAACAGACACTGGAATGGACATGACTATGAGTTCGATATGCGACTCAGTGAAGGATAGGGGCACGGACCTATTCTCTAGGACTAGAGCTCGGCAGAATAGTTCTCAAGGTGACCTGAGCGTAGCTGGAGAGAACAAAAATGTTAGGTTAGAGGGAAATAAGCTCCAGGTGGCTGGCAGAAAGTAACGTGAGTTTGAAGCCATAGTAGGTAAGAAAGAGATGTGTTGCAAAGGAGGCAGTGTGGCCGCATCGATCGATACTTTTTAAGAAGTCAATCGAATAAGTCGGATGAAGTCCAGAGACTCTAGTCCAGAAAGCTAGAGTTAAATGGCCAAGGGCAAATAGCAAGAAAGAATGGGAGTCAGTCAATAGAGATTTGTTCGTAATTTTAAGCAGACTAGGAGGAAATGCAAGCGATAGACTAGAGAAGATGGGAGATATAATTTACTCCTATGGTGCAGAAAGATTTGGGGTGCAAGACAGAAAGAGGGTTGAAAGAGCACAGTTAGTTAAGTCTAGACGGCAAAGGGAAATGGAGAAATTAGTTAAGGAAAGAAGACAATTAAGAAAGCAGTGGAAAAGGGCAACAGAGGAAGAGAGGGGGGAAATTAATGTGTTGCAAGAAGATTTGAGGGGCAGGCTAGCAGTACTTAGAAGGGCTGAATATCTTAGGAAAAAGAGAAAGAAGAAAGAATATGTAAGGACAGTGTTTTACAGGGACCCTTTCAAGTTTGTTAAAGGATTGTTTAACCAGGAAAAGGGAGGGCAGCTTAAGGCAACAAAGTTAGAAGTATAAAAGTATCTAAGAAACACGCATTCAGATTTTGAGCAGAATAGAGTAGTCGGCCTTCCACCTGACATGCCACCATTAGGAAAGATAGACCATGAGATGGATGTTAGACCACCCAGGTGGAAGGAGGTTGAGGAGGTAGTCAGGCGTGAAAAAGGCTTCCTCGGCCCCAGGGCCAAATGGAGTCCCCTACCGGGTTTATAAAAGCGCACCTGATATCCAAACGTTTTTGTGGAGGCAATTAAGAATAGTTTGGGAGAAACGGGTTATTCCCAGAGCATGGCGTAGGGCAGGAGGTGTTTTTAATCCAAAGGAGAAGGAATCCTCAGACCTGAGTCAGTTTAGAATGATCTCTCTCCTAAATTCTGAAATATCCTCTCTGCCTTGTACCCTATATGTTATCCTGTTAATTTATGGTTGTTGTAGTGTATAATGTTTCTCCAATGACTGCCATATCAAATTGATATTTATCACTTGACTGATTCTGATTCACATACTGTAAAGAGCATAAACACTCACAGGATTGTTGCTCCTTGGCACGGCTCAAGGTTTTGTGGGACTGACACCAAACAGTGACACCATCTTCCAGCAGCTTCAAAGTGCGTTGCTTCTGCCAGCGAGGTGAGCGGACCTTCACACATGAGATATTCATTAAATCTTATCTGTTACTGTTACTAGCTACTACTAACAACTAAAAATGACTAATAGTTCATAGTTAGTGATACCTTCACCATACTGGACCCCTGTAACATCTGCTTCACATCGTCATCATCCTGAACTCCTTGAAAAAAACAGATGAATTTGAAGAAAGACAGATATAATTAGTGTACATGATGGCAGTAAGTACACACAAACTCCTGATCTGATCTCAAGTCAGTAGCACTGAAAGAAGGAGGGGTTAGTTTATATATACTGTACATCTGTTGGGCCATATGGGAACTCTGCAATTCTGACATTCTAAGTGACATGGTATGGATGGATACCTAGAGAAAGACTTGATATTGTGGAAGGGAAAAAATAGAGATGAGGAGTGAGAGACTGACAAAGACTGTATGATTAAGAGGTGGGAGAGGGATGACTGTTGATTCTACAGGAGAGGAACTAGAATATCTGCATTTTCTGAAGAACATGAGTGTGATTGCTGTGACTGATTTGTCAAAAAGGATATTATTGTGGTCAATGAAAGGAACATGAACATATAAAAAAAACTATAGGTATAAAGTATTAGAAAAAAGTCAATAACTGGCCACATGGTGATGCTATTGCAACGATTGTTGATCATGTCAAGAATTGTCTGACAACTTTCACTTCTGTAGCCTTTACAATTTTTCAGATAACCCTAACCCTAACCCTAACCCTCTGCACACCTTATTAAACAAATTATAACTAATCTATTATAAGGGATATCAATAGACTGTTTAAAAGCTTGTATGGCATTGTCATGCTTGGCATTATAAAAGTGGAACCATGTTTCCAGCCATCAGGATCTGAGAGTAGTAGTTTGTATTAAGCAATATTTATTTTACTACCATAGCACCCTTAGCAGTCTTATTCATGGTCCTAATCTGTACCACAAAGGTTTGTTAGCCAATCATGGAAAAACAGTATGTCTCAAATCCAGCAAAGAAGTCTAAATTGAGGGAAAATGATGCAACAATGCAAAGGTCAGCGGTAGTTTTGCACTGCCTATGAGTGGCCAAAAAGTAAATAAAATAAATGCTTTAAAGTTTTACATTTATTTTAAATGCTGAAGTCAGTTTTGCTTCTGTGTAGCAGCAATTGATAAACACAGATCCAGATGCTTTGTTATCTTATAGCCAAATATAACCATGCATGCATATCGGGGAAAAGAGTAAGTTATGAATTGTATTTCCAGCAAAATTATTATTTCCTCTGTGCAAAGGAATCTTTTCCATTTAAGCTCTCCTACACTGATACTGCTGAGACCTAAGCTGAGTAAGCAAGAGTCAGCAGCTGAAACAGAAGTCTCACTGTGGTTTGGGAAGGGCTTGGTCACTACACTCACAACTTACAAAGGCGTCTTAATACTGGAAAGACACACACACACACACACACACACACACACACACACACACACACACACGTGAGCTACTGTAAATGAGGACAGCAACCTTTTGCAGCAGTGGGAGGAATTCATTTGGCGTGTGGTTTTATGTGTGTGAGGGGGAAGAGAACTAGACTCAGACAGTGTGGCTTAGAAACAGATTGACCTCTTTAAAGTGACTGACCTGAAAACAACAGGTAACACAACCATACAACAGTCTTCCTCAACTGTTGTGATGAAACCATGTGGTTTGATTAATGAACAGCATGTGCATGTGACCAGCAACAACTGCTATACTGCATGTCTATATTGTGCGGCCAAACATACACAAAACACACACATAAAAGCAATTATGCTGCACTAATACACACAATAGCCAAGTGCATATCATTTCTGATGTGTATCCAACTGGACCTTAAGTTAGTTGGTTACACCACATGAATTTAGTTTTACGTAGGGAATTTAATTATTACTAAATATTTACATATTTTAGCTGATTAAACAAACTAACAAAACTAATATTAGCTCAAGGGTATAGATTTGATTTTTAAATATTTATATCTATATAGAAAATATGTTGGTGTTAAGCTTACTTAAGCACAATAACTACATACACAATATATACTTAGTAAACTCCCGCCAACAGAGTGTTCCAACAGAGTGGAACAATCTTTCATCATGTTTTCTGCCTAGGTCATTTCAGCTTGAGTGTGATGGAAGTGTACTTGTCCAAGACCCAAATCAGGTCCTGCTAATATGCTGAACAGTGATGCAATCAGTGATGAGCATATTAAACAACAGGTTATCTCATCACTGATTGCAATTGAGTTTTTGTGCCTCAAACACACAGTGACACAGATGCTTAAGAAAAAAAATCCCTTCTTACCTCTCCAAACCTTTGAAAAAGATTGTTGTGGCAGACCTCAAATGATTAACATTAACATCATTCTCTTTCTCTACACAAGTAAATATTGGCTTTATTTAGTAGAAAACCTGATAATAACTATAGAATTAAGATATTACATTTTTCACAGTGGGGAAATCCTCTTTTCTGTCACTTTTATTACAGGGGTCAGCAGTAAGGATCATTTGGACCCTGTGAGCATTCAGTGTCTGGCTCCAGGACTGTCATAATAAGAATAATAAATGTGGTAAAGATTGCGGAATGATCATGACCTTTGATTGTACTGGAATAACAGCACTATGATGCCACATATACACGCACGCACGCACGCACACACACACACACAAACACACACACACACACACACACACTGCTCTGACAGACAATTAGTGCTCTGTCAAAGCCTTAATTAAACTGGCTAACTCTTCAATTACATCCTCAGTAAATCCATTGGCCAGGAGCATCGTATCCATGGGTTTTGTGAGTGTTGCGACACCCACACTTTCACAGAAACATAATTCCGTCCCCCTCACTTATTAAAAAGGTAGTAGTCTCGCATTGCCAGACATATCTCTCCTTAATGCAAGCTAATAGCTGACATTATTTTAGAACAGGTCTGTCTGAATGCCAAGTCTGAATGCCTACTAACACTGTCAGCCACTGTTAGTAACAAACTAACAAACAACATACAAATAACTACGCTTATCATTCTGATAAATACACACTGATTTTGGTGCACAACAAACTCCTCACTCCTCAACAAAATCTTGAGTCTGTGGCTCAAGCTGTTTGTAGGCTTATTGAGTTGATATAAAACATGTAATTTTTCATGAATCAGCTGTGCATACGTCAGGGATGAAACCCCCTGTATGAGCCAGCAGTAGATGTGGCATATAGCGCAAAAGTGCAAATGTATATTGTCTTTCTATGCGGGGAGGGGGAGGGAAATCCACTGGAAATTGAGTTTTTTGAATTTTGTTCATTTTTTTTCTTTGCAACAATCGCTGTTGCTTGTATATAAGTTTTGTCTGGCTATGGCCATGCTGAATTTAAAGCATATGTAGACCTACATTGGTTTTAAGTTTGCTTATAGGCCTATTGATTTATTTCTCATTTGCCGAATGATACCGTTATATAATTTGTAAAAATGTATTCGTTAATTAGCCTATTGCAGGCAGCCCGTTTTATGTAGTGCTGATGGACAGCTTCTTGAAAACGCTGTAATACTGAAAGTGTTGCAACATGTTTCAGATGCTGTGTTAGTGAATGTGGAGCTTCCGATATGTTTCCCCTGCTTTCCACAGCATGTTTGCCCATTATGTTTATAATAAAAAGAGCTCTAAGAACCCATTATTTGGCCTCATATTGTTATGGGGTCAGATGCGTGCCACCAACATTTTTGATATTTTCAAGTGGGCCATGATAGGGAAAAGGTTGGGAACCCCTGATATATACCAAGGGAAAATAACATAGACCAGTCTGTTGATGTGAACTACTTTGTATGCCCATCACCACCCCCATCCCCAGGGTTGCTCTGTAGGCACATGGGCTACAGAGTTAGGTAACATTTCATATAATATAACGATATAAACGATACTAAAGGTTCACAGATTTGAAGGCTTGGTGAAACATATGCCTACAGCTTAGCCATCTCAACAGAACTGAAAAGACATGGTTCATTTCTGTGCTTATTTAAACTAAAATATTAAAATCATCATGTGGATTATTACATTCAGCTCAGTTTTAGTTTATGTAATGTCAGCTTGTTACTAGTGTCATTGCTATTCTTGTTAAAATTGTAGCTATAGCTTCAAGCTAAAATAAGATATGACATAACTATAAGAGGGCTTTCTCTGCCATATTTTCATGAAACTGAAATGGGACGTATGCCACCTTTGAGCCCAACATCGCACCAGTAGCTTTCTGACAGTTTGTAAAAGCTTAATAAAGTAGTAAAAACTATTATTCTCTATACAATTCTGTAAAAATCTGTAAACAGGCAAACTTTTTCACCTCAAATCTACAACACAATAAAATGTGCAAATAGTGTAGGGGTCTGAATACTTTCTGAAGCTGCTGTCAAACTGAACTTATTGAATGCAGAGGAAATATACATATTTGGTGGATCTGTGAAATACTGTACATAGTTGATTGAGAGAACAGCAGCAATGATGACAATGTTCCAGCTGAACTGTGCGCTAACATACAGACCTGATTTTACTGGCCAAACCCCAAAAACAGTCATGAGGAGGAAAGCAGTGAAAACACAGGCTAGCACTATATGTGGAGAGTACATGTCCATGTCCACTTCAGAGCGGAGCTACATTGTGCTGTCTGTGGTGGAATGCAAGAGATATACCGATACTTTTATCATCATACCTGACAAACATGAGCTACAGAATGAATCAAAGTCTGTATCAGTGATTCTGAAATATTTGATGGCATT
The DNA here is from genome assembly GCF_021018895.1 of Seriola aureovittata. Taxonomy (NCBI): domain Eukaryota; kingdom Metazoa; phylum Chordata; class Actinopteri; order Carangiformes; family Carangidae; genus Seriola; species Seriola aureovittata. Next base: position 22,449,914 of record NC_079384.1, on the reverse strand, counting down.
GATGCTCATGAGTCTGCGGGTTTTTCTTTTTAGTCAGCCACTGTAGCATTAGTTGCCCCTGTATGGCAGAGGTCGTGCTGATCAATGAAATCAGGCAGGATCTTAGGTCATGAGGGCATACAGAATAAACAATGGTATACTGACCTCCAGTCAGTGAACACTTTAGTTCAGGTAAGCATTAGATCTAATTTTCCAAATTTAAATACTCTATCTTCATTAATGCTAACTATTACACTTGATTCATTGACAGAGAGTTCATTTTGAACAATGATTATTATGGTATTGTTTGTTAAAGTCTTGTTGTCTTGATGTCAGCTTGGGCTCTGAGAAAATTGTAATGGACATTTTTTATAAGCTTAAGAGATTTTATAGGAAGATATTCATTGCTAAAGAAAATCATCAGTTTAATTTTATATATTTTTACTTTGAAAATAGTTGCTATGGTATGTTTGGCACAAATTTGAAGGATAAATCAAAATTAAATTTAAATAAATTATCATTAGTATAGCTATATCTGATCATAACATCATAACAAAATCACATTTATTCTAGAATATTTGATAAGATATGATCAAACTCTATATTAAAAAGCTAAATGTAGCCTATTCTGCATCAAGTCTTTGATCATTCAGTACATTCAGATTATGGGGGCTGTAACACAGACACTCACCAAGATTCCTCAGAGGATCGATGGCCTTTAACTTGGACGTCCCAGCTCCGTTCTTCACCGCCGGGGCTGCTTTCTTTCTGTTGCCCAACATAATGTAAAGAAGCTGCGCTTAATTTCGCTCTGCCTTCCTCTCTTCCTTTTGCCTTCCTTGTCCCGGATCCTATGTTCTTTCTCTGGCAGGAGATCGGCAGTCTACTGTATGGAGATCCTAAAGGAGAAGAACGTGCAATTCTCCGTAGCCACGGCGCTACTCATGCTTTTATCCTGGAGGAAAATAACATGAATTGGGCCAAACCTTCTCCCTGCTGATGTCACTGAGATTGGATTTAAACACAAAGCTATATGGTCAAGACAACAGATACAGACTTCCTGGGTTGACTTTCAACATAAAAGTCGGTCAAAGTCGCTTCACGTTAGGAGGCTAGTAGCTGGGTGACTCAGGGTACTCTAATCTTATCATAACTGGACAAAACTTTGTTCACATAAGGTCTGTTTAGCAGTGATTAAAATAGTAGTCAGATAATTTATTTCAGTAAAAGAGTATAGTAGTATAGAACAGTATAGAAATACTGTAAGAAATCCTGCATTCAAATTTTTACTTTGATAAAAATATGTAATCTTTATGCAGAATAATCTATTTCAGAATAATGTATATTAAATAATTGAATTATAATGTTGCAGCTGGTAAAGGGGGTTAATGGGTAGTTTGTTAATCAATAAAATCCTACAATAAAAAACTATAATAATATATCACAATTTATTTGTTGCTTGTATTCTGTGTGATTATATTGAACCTGATCATTTCAAAAGAAAGATTTAAAGTTATTAGATAAATGTATTGGGGTGAAAAAATACAATATTTTCCTCTGATTAGAAGTGAAGTAGAGGTATGAAGGAGCATAGAAATAAACTCATAAAACTCAGAGATGATATGATGGGCTCATTGCCCACAATAAAATATATATTGTTTACTAAGAAAGAAAATCCCTTGAATAGAATATGATTTTATCAAATCCTGGTCTGTAGCATGTTTTACTGGGACGATCCTTTTGTTTTTGTCAAGGTTCACCAAAATAACATCTAGCACTGTGGGCCTCTGAATCGTGCCATTATGAGATGTGGCTGAAATATTTTTTCTTCATCTTTGCTCTCTGTATTAAACTTCTACACACTAGCCTACAAAATCAGGCTTTGTCAATTTTTGTTAATTAAAATACATCTATTTATCAAATATAATGAAACACATATAGACTAAATTAAACATTTCCATACTTTTTACACTTTGTTGCCACAGCTCTTGTATAATCTCTTCTGGGCTCAAAATTGAAGCACTCAAATCTTAATTTACTAAATTACAATTACTACGCTTTTGTTTTGAAGGCAAACTCTCAGCACTTCCGGGATTTGTGTGTAATCTTTGCAGTTTAACAACAGACAGATTTTAAAAGGATTATAGACTAGGAGGGCGCTCATCTGTCCGATGTTTAAACAGTCCTTCTCGTCTCGGCCTATGAAGCCCTCATTTGAACCGACTCACAGTACTGGACTGAGAAAATGAAAATAGTTTATCCTGTAATGCTGTCCACTGTAATTAGGGCAATGGTGCCGCTTATTGATTTATGCACAAATGGGCCTAACGTCCCTTGTCGGCTGTAATGAATTGATTGCCCCAGTTGATCTGAATTATTCCCAGCTTCTGTGCTCTGAGCTATTTCTTAAATTGCACCTGGGAGAACGTGTAGATTAGATTTTAAACAGCATTTACAACAATAGAAATCACAGGACAGAAATAGGCCTACAGATTTTAAGGATACTGACTTGTAAGGGGTCACTGGGTCTGGATGGCCGCTATATACAAAGAATTTCACTTCATTAGCCTATAATTGTGCCTTGCTTTTTGTGTCATTTAACAATTATATCCTTGCTGATTTCAATTTGTTTTTTTTGGTTTTTTATATAGGATTTTGCCTATTTACTGTAGGATATAGCCTATGAGTCAAAGGTTTTATAGAAATTTTTCAGCAGATGAAGTCCAGTGAATAAAAAAATTATTTCATAAAACTGGCCTTTTGCAGTGATATAGTAACTGGTTACCTTGTAGCTTATCTGCAGTAGTGAAAGTGAATTAATCAAAAAAGTTAATGCAAACAGGTGCCCACACTTTTGTTGATGATCTACAGACCCTCTCTGTACACAGGCAATGTTGGAGCAAACTGTATTACTACACCCTCTGATCCATTGTTAAGACAATACTGTGCTGCAGCAACTAGTAGCCCACTGTATATTGCTGTCAGAATGGTGAGAAACAGTAAATAACAAAGGAAGACAGACTAGTTGGTCAGTGATTCATCCTACAGATGCTACAAGATAATGAGTCACAACATAAGAAGAAAATAATTTATGGAGGCTTCACATGATGGAAGACCAGCACAGTCTCCAGACTTAAACCCCATGGACCTGGTTTGGGATGAATTGGAAAGAAGTTGAAAGCAAAGCAACCTGTAACAGTGTGTTGGGATCAACTTTCTGAACAATATTTGATTTTCAGCTGCTTGATGAGTTAAAAATGTACAACAAATTTAGTTAAACAAAAAGATTCTATGATTTTTTTTTTTTTAAATTGTTATAGATGGCAGAAGGAAGTGACGGAACAGGAAGCAAATTAGGAGAGATGGAAGTAGGTGGCAGGAGTTTTGAACAATGGGATATCGCTAGGAAAAATAAACACAAAAAAGAAATGTACGGATAAATCAGATGATAGTGATTGCAATAGGGGAGCAACTAAAATGGAAAAGGTGAGAGAGGAGTATAACGTAATTTTCAAATTTGCACGAGATGGGCCTCTTTCAGCATCTTAATCCGATTCAGCTAACTAAATCCTTGAACAAGGAATTTCGGGAGGTAAGGAGTGTTAAAATATTGAGAAATTAATCATTGTTGGTTATGTGTAGGGATGGAGGACAGCAAGGATGAGCATACACATTAAACAAAATAAGTGATAAAAAAAGGTGGTTTGTTCTTTTGCTACTGACAAGAAATTAGTCAGACGAGTCATCACAAGGATTCCAGTTCACATTTGGGTGGATGCTGTGAAAGAAAACATAACAAAAACAAAAGTGGTTGAGGTAAAACGTAATTTAAAACATCACAAGTATCAGCAATGCAGTTAGAAGTGGGAGAAATGCCTTTAAGGATCAGAGGAGTGAAGTTAAAGCTGGCATATTGGGTTAATCTCCAGTGACAATGTGACAAACATTCTACTAAAAATGTTTTAAAAGACTGCTGGGAACACAAAGAGACCGATTTCATCAGTTTTGGATGGATATGTAATGTGAAGGCAGAAAGCCTAGGGTTACTCAATATACGGAAAAAGCTGGAAAATAAGTCAGAGCAACTCCCTGTATGGTACACTGTCCAGAAATATTTCACTAACCATTACTCAGATTCTGTATTTATATTCACAGATGGAGATGGAAACGAAGAAGTAGATATTCTGACAAAGCAAACTCACAAAATTAAACAAGTAGACATTCAAGTCATATTCACTAAAGCCAAAGCTAAAACATTCCTTAGGACACATACACAATCAGTATGGCAAGAACATTGGAATGACAGTAGAAATGGAAGGCATTTTCATGATATACAGGGACATGTTGGTACTGGGAGGGAGGCGAGCAGGAGAAGAAGGAAAGAAAACATCATCACTCACTTAAGAATAGGTCACACAGGACTCAACTATACACTATATAAAATAGGCAAGCACCCAACTGGTAAATGTATTCATTGTAACCAATCAGAAACAGTTGAACATGTACTACTTCATTGTCAGGGCTCTTGGGGAACTCTGCATGCAACTACATGGTGACATTATTACATTTATAAATGAAACTGGTTTAGCCGAAAGAATATCGTTTTTTTTTTTTAAATAGTTTTTTTTCGCCTGATCCACACTCCAGTCCAGTCGGTGGCGGTAATGCACCTATAAGCTGGTTAGCCAACCGCCATTAAACACAGAAGAAGAAGAAGAAGAAGAAGAAGAAAAGAAGAAGAAGAAGAAGAAGAAGAAGAAGAAGGAGGGGAAAAAAAAAAAAAGAGATAATATTTCCTCACTCAACTGGCATGTAGTTTAAACAAAACCAAAAACCAAAACAGGATAGACAGCAGCTCACTGTCTGTGGAGGGCAGCGTGACGCTGTGTAGTTCAGAGCCTCAGGAGAAGAATGAGAAGCCGGAGGGGATAGGTTAGTCCTAGTCCAGGTAGGTCCGTGAGCAGTTTCGCAGGTAAACTTTACAATCCAGAAATACCCGGAACCACAGTAGCTACCCAAGTCGTACTTTGGTAATTGTGTGCTCTTTACATGTTGCTGCTGATGGCAGGTGGCAAGACACAGTCACTGATGTAGAACAAGTTAGCACGCTAGTTAGCTGGCTCAGTTAGCTCCCATATATCTCGCACTTCGCAATCTTGTTTATTTGTCTCATCAAACCGAACATGACGTTTCTCGGTATAGCTATGTAGCAGTATATAGTGTATGTTTCTACTTAAGCCGCTGTCAGAGCTTGGATTCGATGTAAAGGACCAGTAAACCAGTTAGCATTGGAAACGGCACTGCAGAAGGTTAGGGCCTGTGTGCTGTGGACAAACCTGGATTCCAACCTGAGAACACAGAGTGGTTCGGCGGTGTGAGCACTACATTACTCTGCCAATAAATATAGCCCTCCATTGTACTACAATGTTTTCTACAAATTTTTCTGACACTCATTATCAGAGCAAACACTTAAATCGCGGAGTGAAAGCCGTCTTTACAAATGAAATAGAAAAAGAAAAGGTTGTGACTTCAGATGGAATTCACTTCCATGAAATCCAGTGTCCCTTAGAGTACAGAAAGATCAGTCATAAAATCACCCAGCTGTAAGTCTGCTTTAAACAGGCCAACCTCAAAAACTATAATTAGGTATCAATAATAACTTAATAAATGTCTGAGAAAAGTGGGGTCATCAAGAGGACTAGTGACACCCTGATGGATCTACAGTAACTGCCGCCAAAGGTGCCTCTGCTAAACCTTTACCTTAAAGGGGTGAATACTTTAGCAATAAGTTATTTATGCGTTTCATATTTTTAATAAGTCTGTAACAATTTATAGAAATTAGTTGTCACTTAAACATTAAAGGCAAACTCTCAACTGATGCTTGGTGCAAAGAGTAATTTACATTAAGACCTCAAGTCGTAGGTCATTTGACCTGGACAAATGAGAATATACACAGGCTTACCTCAAGTCGTGTTTTTGAAATTTCCTGAGATATATGTGCCTGTCACAATTCTGACAAAGCAGCTTCACATAAATTCAGTTAATGTGTTCAGTGTTGTATGTGAGATAGATTATAATGCTTTTCAGATAATGTTAGTTTTTGGTTCCACTCTCCTAACTCTTTGATACATCTGTTTTTGTGTGATCTTTCAGCTCCGTCCGTATCCATCCTGGTAGATTTAACAAGTCAAAGTGTCATGCCAGTCCCAGCAATGGCAGAGCCCGTGGTTGATCACCAAAAACGGTTTCAGGCTGCTGTGGATCTCATCCATAACCTCCCCAAAAATGGTACATAACTTTTTACAACCCTGGCATTTTGGCACACATCGTGTGACAGAAAGTAGCTGGTTAGGCTGGTTATAGTGCAGAGAAGGTTCATGAAACTATCTTTATTATTAAAGGATTGAACTGTGTAACTCAGCACAAGGCCTTAACAGCTATGTACTGTCACCTGGATAACTTGTCAAAAGGGAGGATTTTGAATACAGTGTCAACTCTTAATACTATTACATAGACTGAAGATTGCCTCCTTGTGACTCATTCAGCATTTTATTAAATCCAAAACAAGAACACTCAAATTTCGGAGCTCAAGTTTCCTCTGTCCTAAAGATAAAGTGGATTGCTGTTTTTTTCTGATCTGAAATCCTTTATAGTTTGCCCTGCCCAGTTCAATGGAGAAATAGGCAAACAGCTAAACTTGAAAAATGTCTGTTATCTTACAGGCTCCTATCGGCCGTCCTATGAAGTGATGCTACGTTTCTACAGTCTGTACAAGCAGGCGGTGTGTGGACCCTGTACAGTGCCCCGACCTGGCTTCTGGGACCCAGTGGGTCGCTACAAATGGTATGTATGAGTGTGTGCTTGTATATCACTCTATTAATAGAGTTGGGTTACTTCTTGGTTGCAGACACTCTAGCTATTCGGTTGCTCTGATAAGTGGTTTTCTTACATGTACAACAGTACTGTCCATCATATTTTCATTCAGAAATCAAAACTCGCTGCAGTCCATCTCTAAATGTTTTAAAGTATTTTAATCACGTCATCGTGTGTGTGTGTGTGTTTGTTTGTGTTTGTGTGTGTTGTGTTTGTGTGTTTGTGTGTTTGTTTGTGTGTGTGTGTGTGTGTGTGTGTGTGTGTGTGTGTGTGTGTATGTATGTGTTAGGGATGCCTGGAGCCGCCTGGGAGAGATGAGCAGTGAGAGTGCCATGGCAGTGTATGTGGAAGAGATGAAGAAAGTAGCTCAGGAGGTACATGACAGATTTATTTCAATCCAGCACTGCATGTAGTATTTCTTGCTACATCAAGACTACATCTGCAGACTGCAGCTAGTCAGTCAGTAGGTTTACAAATAAATTAATGAAGAAATAATTTTGAAGTGAAGGCTTCTTACACATTGGCACATAAAGCCCACATTTGACCATTGGGCACTGTTTATACATTAACACTAATTTGTTTAGTTCAGGTTCTTGTTGGTTTCGTTGTTCTCTGATCAAATCAGTTCACAGTTACATTGTGAATGGGGCATGTGGGGCATTAAACAAAACAAGATAAATGTCTCTCAGCAGCATGAAGCCTGGTCAAATGAACACAGGGACTTGTATTGCAGTTAGCAGTGATCAATAAAGGATTCCACTGATCTGCAGGTCATCGCCACTATGCCCATGAATGAGAAGACGGCCTCGCTCTTCCACCACTTCGAGCCTCTCTACCTGGTGATTGATGATATGCCGCGGCCTCCAGGGTCACTTCTCACACTTAGCGAAGGTTAGTGACCCTGAGGGTCAGCCTCTAACCAGCAGTAATAGAGCAGCTGGAGGGCACACTGATGTCTGTGCACTCCACCTCTGGTGAAACATAGCAGGGTCATTGTCTGACCATTTCTGTAACTTTCAGAAACAGAAAATCTAACATTCACACCCTCTTCTCACCGTCATTGGCCAGCTGTGTAGAGATGTGAAAGGAGCCATGGATTGAGCGCCTCCCTATAGCTGTCTTTTTTATTTGTAAAACAACTATTTCTGTCACTTTTCATGAGAATTAATCATGTGCGACATGTGAATCTTTCCCAGTTTAATTGAAAATGTATGCTGTGTCCTTCAAACTGCAAACAATTTTGATTTCCAAAGTGATTCTGAAGGACCGTAAACCAGCCCTCAGAGCGAAATCAAGTCTAAAAGGTTTTTTGAAATACTCCAACAAGTACATACTTTTTGTGAAAACTGGTACTTGTTTTGCATGAAACTAAATTTATAGATAATGTTTTAAGCAGCTATCATTAATATTTTACAATGAATGAAATGACGATGTGAAAACTGTGAAAGATGTCTGAGGTAGTGATGAACCTACCGAAAATTATGAGCTGAACCTGCAGCTCCTCTCGGCTCTATGTAGCTTTATAGTGACTTTCAGCTCATTTTTTATCTGGCTATTTCACTGCTCTCATAGTATGGTGTTCAACCACAACAGGAAGCTGTTTTCAGAGAAACAGCTGTAAAAAAAAACTACTGTCCACTACCTACTGAGCAGCAAACAGCAGACAGACATAGTCAGAGAGCAGCTGGTGAACATGGTGGAGCATTTAGCAGCTAAAGAGACAGATATTTCCCTCAGGAGTTGGAGACCAAAACAGCTAACAGAGCTAAAAGAGAGGGAATGTTGGACATAAACACCACTACACCTGAGTGACCATGTAGCTGCATAACCGCTGAATGTGGAAAAAGGATACTATTTACTAATGTTAACAATGTTAGCTGTATCAATTTCATACAGTAATAATACATGTTCTTTCCTGTTTTGTTTTCACCTTGTTCCACTGCCTCCAAGCGGCCAAAAATCTCTTTAATGCAGCTTTAAAAATAGTGGTACAAACTATGATGGTGAGACAATACAATGCAGCTTTAAAATTGTGTGACATATCTATGTTTCAAGTTTGAGCAGTTCAAGCAGGGTTTCATTTTTACTAGCCTTTAGTGATTATACATTCACCGGTCACTTTATTAGGTACACCTGTTCAACTGCTCATTAACGCAAATATCTAATAGTCCAATCACATGGCAGCAACTCAATGCATTTAGGCATCTAGAAATGGTCAAGATGATCTGCTGAAGTTCAAACCGAGCATCAGAATGGGGAAGAATGATGATTTAAGTGACTTTTAACGTGGCATGCTTTGTTGATGCCAGAGGTCAGAGGAGAATGGCCAGACTGGTTTGAGCTGATAGAAAGGCAACATTAACTCAAATAACCACTCGTTACAACTGAGGAATTTTGAACACACAACATGTCGAACCTTGAAGCAGATGGGCTACAGCAACAGAAGACCACACTGGGTGCCACTCCTGTCAGCTAAGAACAGGAAACCGAGGCTACAATTGGACAACAAAAGATTGGAAAAACATTTAAAAAAATGCAAAACTTTGCGTAAACAACATGAAAGCATGGATCCATCCTGCCTTGTATCAACGGTTCATGCTGGTGGTGGTGGTGTAATGGTGTGGGAGATATTTTTTTGGCATACATTGGGCCCTTTAGTACCAGTTGAGCATCGTTTAAATGCCACAGCCTACCTGAGGATTGTTGCTGACCATGTCCATTCCTTCATGACCAAAGTGTACCCATCTTATGATGGCTATATTCCAGCAGGATAACACGCCATGTCACAAAGCTCAAATCATCTTAAACTTTCTTAAACATGGCAATGAGTTCACTGTACTCAATTTGCCTCCACAGTCACCAGACCTCAATCCATAGAGCACCTTTGGGATGTGTTGGAATGGGAAATTCAGATCATGGATGTGCAGCTGACAAATTTGCAGAAATTAAGTGATGCTATCATGTCAATATGGACCAAAACCTCTGAGGAATGTTTCCCACACTTTGTTGTATCTATGCCACGAAGAATTAAGGCAGTTCTGAAGGCAAAAGGGGGTCCAACCTGGTACTAGCAAGGTGTACCTAATAAAGCAGCCAGTGAGTGTAATCAATGGATGTGTGTGTGTGTGTGTGTGTGTGTGTGTGTGTGTGTGTGTGTGTGTGTGTGTGTGTGTGTGTGTGTGTGTGTGTGTGTGTGTGTGTGTGTGTGTGTCTTGTATATATATACACACATATGGAAGAGTGTTTTTTTGTTACTGTAGGTCTTAAGGGCAGTGGGCATGCCGGCAGGCCAAGCGAAAATGTGAGGAAGTGTGAGGATAAGGAGCAGGAAGTGCCTAAAGAAGATTCCTCACTTCCAGAGGATGCAGACCAGGAGTTCAGTCTAGCTGAGGTTATAGACCTCACTGCCAACACCATCTCTAATGGTATGTACTGAGTGTTGCTCCTGTTCAGACCTCTCCTCTGGTATAAGACAATGTCAGCTCTTAGCTATATAATTTTTAAAATGCACTTTTTCTCTGGAAACCATTTGCACCCACATGAATGTTTTCACAAGTGTGGAGGCAAGGCAAGTTTATTTAAATAGCATTATATAGCACCATTCAATGAAGAGTTCTGTTTTAGGTGGAGCAGGGAGAAGCAGGCTGTATGAACCACAACATTGTTTTATAGCCTACAATTCCTACAGTGATTCAAAAATAATTGAGATGTAATAATGGAGATGTTTTCTACATATATGTACATCTACATATATTGAGCTATATACAGTGGGTACGGAAAGTCTTCAGACCCCTTTTAAATTTTTCACTCTTTCATTGCAGCCATTTGCTAAAATCAAAAAAGTTCATTTTATTTCTTATTAATGTACACCCAGCACCCCATCTTGACAGAAAATTTTTGCAAATTTATTAAAAAAGAAAAACTGAAATATCACATGGTCATAAGTATTTAGACCCTTTGCTGTGACACTCATATTTAACTCACATGCTGTCCATTTCTTCTGATCCTCCCCATGAGATGGTTCTACTCCTTCATTGGAGTCCAGCTGTGTTTAATTAAACTGATTGGACTTGATTAGGAAAGGCACACACCTACCTATATAAGACCTTACAGCTCACAGTACATGTCAGAGCAAATGAGAATCATGAGGTCGAAGGAACTGCCCAAGGAGCTCAGAGACAGAATTGTGGCAAGGCACCGATCTGGCCAAGGTTACAAAAGAATTTCTGCAGCACTCAAGGTTCCTAAGAGCACAGTGGCCTCCATAATCCTTAAATGGAAGAAGTTTGGGACGACCAGAACTCTTCCTAGACCTGGCCGTCCAGCCAAACTGAGCAATTGTGGGAGAAGAGCCTTGGTGAGAGAAGTAAAGAAGAACCCAAAGATCACTGTGGCTGAGCTCCAGAGATGCAGTAGGGAGATGGGAGACAAAAGTCAACTATCACTGCAGCCCTCCACCAGTCGGGGCTTTATGGCAGAGTGGCCCGACGGAAGCCTCTCCTCAGTGCAAGACATATGAAAGCCTGCATAGAGTTTGCCAAAAAACACATGAAGGACTCCCAGACTATGAAAAATAAGATTCTCTGGTCTGATGAGACCAAGATTGAACTTTTTGGCTTTAATTCTAAGCAGTATGTGTGGAGAAAACCAGGCACTGCTCATTACCTGCCCAATACAATAACCTCAAAAACCTCTTCCAGAGTGCTCAGGACCTCAGACCGGGCCAAAGGTTCACCTTCCAACAAGACAATGACCCTAAGCACACGGCTAAAATAACAAAGGAGTGGCTTCAGAACAACTCTGTGACCATTCTTGACTGGCCCATCCAGAGCCCTGACCTAAACCCAATTGAGCATCTCTGGAGAGACCTGAAAATGGCTGTCCACCAACGTTCACCATCCAACCTGACGGAACTGGAGAGGATCTGCAAGGAAGAATGGCAGAGGATCCCCAAATCCAGGTGTGAAAAACTTGTTGCATCATTCCCAAGAAGACTCATGGCTGTACTAGCTCAAAAGGGTGCTCCTACTCAATACTGAGCAAAGGGTCTGAATACTTATGACCATGTGATATTTCAGTTTTTCTTTTTTAATAAATTTGCAAAAATTTGTACATTTGTTTTTTTTTCTGTCAAGATGGGGTGCTGAGTGTACATTAATGAGAAATAAAATAAACTTTTTTGATTTTAGCAAATGGCTGCAATGAAACATAGAGTGAAAAATTTAAAGGGGTCTGAATACTTTCCGTACCCACTGTATCTAACCAATGCACATATAAATAGACATAAAACCTGTTTTTCTCACATATCCAAAATGCTTGTTGAGCTGCTGCAGACTCTGGAGTGTCCGAGTGTTTGGTGTTAACCAGTGACTCAGAGAGTGAGATCTTCTGTGATTCCGTGGATTCAGTGGAGCAACTCGGTAACATCAAGGTACAACTCCCTCACATCCTCGAAAAGGTGGATGTAGCACTGGTCACACTGGCAACATACAAAGCAAGTTAACTCTATTGCAGGACACCAGGCACTATTCCAGTGAGCTGAAATATGAAAAGTGTAAATGGAGAGTTGAAGTATATGCAAATAAGGCTATTTCAACCAATGATTTCTGTTGACAGATTCCGGTAGTCAAGTCCAACAGTTTTCAGAATGGCCACGTGTCCTCGGAGTCATCTCCCTGTCTGGAGGCCCGACAGGTAGGAGCAGGTCAAGGTGGAGAGGGAGCAGACGACAAGAAGGGTCAGGGTCCCATCAGCAGGAGGCGAGACAGTGGGCGGGAGGGTTACTACCACAACTGGATAGAACGTAAGCCACTATAACCAATACTTCAAACACAACTTCAAGTACAATTTTCAGCAGTGCCTTCACTTTTTACATCTGCTGTTTGTAGTGATTGTCTCATAAATCAGGACTATATTGTGGTCCATAGGCGGTGTTCCTCAGGGCAGTCCGAGGTGGGGGGCCCCAGGTGGCGGTGGTGGGGGAGCAGGACGAGGAGGAGGGGATGGTTCAGAAGGTGGGGCAGAGAGGCTCCATGACACTCAGTTACAGCAACAGATCATCGTAGCCCTACAGAGGCTCAGAGAGGACATGAGGAGTGTGATGGACAGGCTGGAGGTGGTGGAGAGGCTCGCTGCCACACATGTAAGCTTGAATATGATGATCATTCTGTGCTGACAGACCAAAATTGTTGTTTACCTGCCTTATGTTGTCATCGAAATTAAAGAAAAGCTCAGCTCACCTGAATACACAAATGCATTTTGTCTGTAGATTTTAAATGTCAAAAGCTAGCAAAACTGTTAAAAGAAAATGCTAATGTTGGTACATAACTACATAACTGAACCTGAACTGAATTGGCTAAGTAATTGTTACAACACTGGATTGCTAAGTGACATTATAAGATACACTCCAGTATTTTTGTAGTCAGTGAAATAAAATAGTGTAGTTGGATATTGAGGCTGAAATTCAGTGTCAATTTATTTTTTAGTGTTGATGTAATTGATGTAGGAGTAGAGGAGTGCAGGAGTGAAGTGAAAAGTGGGATTACAAATGTCAGAAATGCAAGATGATTGTCAGAAGTAGGTCAGCATTATTCTGCATGTTATTCTGCATGTGACCCAAAGCAACAATATGTTAGGTCATCTCTCAACACTTTCTGACCTCCCCCCTGTCCGTCTCGCTCAGCTCCAAACACACTGGTCCCTACTGAGGATGTTAATCTTTAAACATAACATAGTTTCATTATTTCTGGACTATTTTCAGTGGCGCATTAATCCGCATTTGGTGCTCTGTATTTGGGGCAGCAGGATGGTGTGTGGGGGACTGAGTAAAAATAAACTACAGTATGTGTGTCCATGGTGATGATAGAACATGTCACCAGTGTATTTTTGTGTCTCACTGATTTTTAATAGTTTTTGGAAACAGTGGAGCACTGTGGCTCAGAGGAATGGGGTTCATCGGGTTGTGATACACATACTTGTTACAAGAAGACATTGGTTTGGCTCTGCAAATTAGATTTGTTGACGAGAATAACAATATAGAACATCATGAGACTCTTGAAGCTGCAGATGTGCTCTGAGCTCATTGCTGCTTTCTGTGTGACAGGCTCAGGGTTCAGAGTGGAGACCCTGTCTGCAGTGTGCAGCCACAGCTTCACATCAACAGGTAAGAAAAAAGCAGTTTCTCCGACTCTTACTTCCAGGTTCTTTGTTTTGTTCTTTTGTTCTGCAATTGTTGGTGTTGTTAATGAATGTACTAAACCGAAGAGAATATCCTCAAAGTAAACACTGAATGTGGGTATGACAGTTAATTCTGGACCCTGAGAACAATAGTTTTCAACTTTTGATCAGCTAGTGATACTTGCTTAAAAGCTCTGGAAATGACTAGAGAATGAAACCTTAAATCAGTATTATTTGTCGAACTAATTTGCTGAATTTTTTTTTTTTTTTTTTTTTTTTAAACAGGTGTGTTGTTGACAATGTGCCATAATTAAAAATGGCCTTTATGACCAGTTTTGAGGTCTATTTAAATTACTGATAATCTTTTTAAACATTGGAATAAAACTAAATTCTACATTCATCTGTGTAAGTGTGAGTAGAAGTTAATGCTGCACCAATCAATATTTTAATATCATATATGAATCAAATAACCAAGTGTATTATGAGCTCTGTCGCTCGTAGTGACAAACTCAGAAAATTATCATCATCCCTGCAGTTTCCCTCAGGTCTATGGAGCGTTGTCTGAATGTGTTAATAACACATAAGCCAACACATTAATAATGTGATAATATGTAATTGTTTAATTTACAGCCTGTTGTTAGGCTACCTCCAAGTTGCTAAAAACCATTGATACTGCTTTAAAGTATATGCAACATTTGTATAATTTCTGGGTTTGATTTGAAGATTTCAGACTTTGGTGCCACCAGTTGTAATATCAAAAACACATTGGCAGACAGCAATTAACCTCGCAAGGGGTTTCTGTCTTTAATGGCCACAGTAGCCAGTGCTCCGCAAAAGTTAAACACTAAATATTTAGTGAAAACCAGTTGTCAGGTGTGCGATGTTCAGTTATTTAACACTAAAGTGGTCTGTCTCTGGTTTAAATAGGGTTGTGTGAGCATTGTGACAGCTCTTGGTTATTTTTGTGATAAATAATGAACTGATTGCTTTTTCTGTCAGGAGGAGAGGTGTTGGCCTTTTGACATCTCTGGTCAGACCGTCCTTCTCTTCCTGGTGTGGCCATTTGTTGCTCAGGGTCTTGTCTACCTGTTGAGGAAAGCCCAGAGGAGAAGTGGCATTTCTTCGTGAGGTGAGCTGTAGAAGACACTCAACCGTTCAGCCACAGTGATCTGTCAGTGCAAGAAGTTACATCTCTACTTCAGAAAGCACTGACTCTAATATGAATCATGAGAAGACATCTTCCACCCTCTTTCTGTGCATGGGAGGAGGGAGAGAACTGTCTGTTTGAAGAAAAATATGTCTGGTTTTATTGCACACCTCAGGATCCAGAAATCCTCTCACTCACCACAGCAAATGAATCTTAATTTAAACTATTCTAGTTGATTCATCTGCTGGCTTGTGTTGAGCTGCAGGAATCAGGTAGTTAACATGATACTGTCTTAATCAAACCTGGTGAAGTTCTTATACTGATCATGAGGTGCCTGAATTAAAGATTTAGGATTAAGTCAGTGAGACCTAATTTGTATTCATCTGATTCCTTTTCTTCTGGTTTTGCTATCATAAACTCAACATCTTTAGAATATACAGAATATTAACAAAATATTACCAAAATAAAATAAGTGTCTGCTTCCAATGAGGGAAGTCAGATTTTGAATTTAACACACAGAAATTGGAGTAATGTCACTGTCTGAAATGTCTACAACAATATTAAAGTAAACTGTGAATGGGGACTCTGTGGCTACACTTGTCATTTCATTTGTAGTCTCTGAGTTCTGACTGTTGAGCTCAGGTTGTTTGTCTGTGGTTCCATTAACTTAAATCCAAGTCTTAGATTGAAATGGTGTTTCCATTGCTCTGGTTCTCCATCTTTTTCATTTGTATAGCGCCAATTCACAACATAAGTTATCTCAAGGCACTTTCCAAATAGAGAAGGTCTAGACCTTCTCTTTGTAATATTATTTACAGAGACCCAACAATTCCCACCAAGAGCAAGCGCTAGGCGACAATGGCAAGGAAAAACTTCCTTTTAAGAGGTAGAAACCTCGAGCAGAACCGGATTCAGGGTGGGTGGCCATCTGCCTCGACCGGTTGGGTTGGGAGAGAGAGAGAGAGAGAGAGCACAGAGGAAAATAATAGTAGTGCTTCTACTGATAAAAATAGTAATGACAGCTAATAACATGAATAATTATCATTATTAATTGTAGTAAATTTTAGCAGGTTTAGCAGCAGGATCATGGGGGTAGTAGATGGTTTGCAGTTGCAGATCCAGAGATGAAGGAGAAGGGAGAGAGAGGCACACAGCCTGGGCACTCGTACTTGAGGGAAAAAACAAATGGTTAGAATGATGCAGTGGTCTTCAGAAATTTTACAGTGATATATGGTATGGTGTGATGGAGTAAGTCCATTTAGAACCTTATATGCCATCAAAAGCACCTTAAAGTCTGATCTGATATGGACAGGAAGCCAGTGAAGGGAGGCTAAAATCGGTGTAATATGGTAAAATTTTCTGGATTTAGTAACAATTCTAGCTGGACCATTCTGAACTATATTTAAAGACTTTTAATACAGGCAGGCCAGAAGACAAAATGTTATAATAATCAAGTCTTGATGAAACAAACGCATGAATTAACATTTCAGCATCAGTCGTAGACAGAAAAGACTGAATCTTAGCGATGTAATGTAGATGAAAAAAGGCAGACTTGGTGATATCTTTAATGTGCTGATCAAAGGAGACGGAAGAATCGAAAGTAACAGCCAGATTTTTGGCTGTACGACTATGAGAAATCACAGTTATCAAGAGTTATTGTTACTTGATCAAACTGGTGTCTATGTCGGGTCAGGCCAACGACCAGCATCTCAGTTTTTTCTGAATTTAGGAGAAAAAAATTATGAGACATCCAGTTTCAGTCTTAAAGCTACTGGGAACAATGCCAGAAGAGCTAGACTAGTAGACTCCAAAACCGCCTATAACCCTAGCAGGCTCTGTAATCACCTGCAACCTGCTAGGCACTACGTCTCTAGTGTCAAAACTGCTGTAAACACCTGTCTGTATTTCTGGACAAAACAGCAGCGCCTTTTCCGGTAGGATGAAGACCCCAGAATGGCCAGTTATCTACAAAACTATTTCCCTGCTCTCTACAGTGACGGGCCAGTCAGCGGTTCAGAGACAGAAGCCTGCTGGAAACCTCATCAGTAGTAGGCTTCCCTGCATGGGTAATGGACCAGAGACAGTTAATCGATGCTGACTCATATTTCTGGCAAACTCAAACATCCTAGCCAGGCTAGATTTTGTGACCTCTGACTGCTTTATCCATATATCATTGGTGCCGACATGAATAACTACGTGGTTGTAGCGGGAGCTAGTGGTGGAGTGTGCCTGGGTACCCTGTTTCTCCCTTTGTGATGGCAGCACCCTAAGATTAGCCTTAATGTCAGAGGCTCTAGCCCCATGTAGGCAGTAAACGCAGGCTGGTGAAGCTAGTTTAACAATGCGGGTAATGGAGTCCCCTATAATTAGTGTGCATAGCTTAACCCTGTCCGCCAAGGTGGAAGAGGAAGACAGGCCAACGGGATTACCAACCGGGCTGGCTCTGCCTGTTACAAGCAGAGTGAGCTGAAAATTCTCTGAGATGCTGGGATAAGGCAGATGAACATTATAATACAGCCTCAGAAGGTCAAAGCTTATTTGTGACATGTTGTGTGTTGTATAACATTTTCATGTTTAAGCCTCTTTCAGGAGGCTCTGCAGAGAAGCGTTTATTCATCACCTAAATTTGTCCACCACAGTTTCATTACAAACTGAAGATTTATTCACTGTAGAGCTGACAGAATCTGACTCTGTGTGAAGCACTGCAGCATTATAATAGAGATACGCCAAGGTGCAAGCGCAGCCGGCTTTTACAGTTGTGACCAAAATTATTGGCCCCCCAGGAATTATGGAACATTTTCCTAAAATTCTTCCCAATGTTTGCAGCATTGATAAAACTCAATATAATCAAACATTCACCAGTGCTTTTTAGTAGCTTTTGGTACATTTTGTTATATAAAAAACATTTTAGGCTTGCTTTAAATCAAATATAGAGAAAAATGGGGATGTCAAAAATATTAGCCCCCATGATGAGGAGGTCGGTAATATTTCCCCCCATGTGAATTCTTGCCTTCAAAAACACACCTAATTAACCAATCAGCTTCCAAACCACACCCGTGCAGTCAATTGGCTTCCTAACAACACCTGAACATTCAATCAGCATAAAAGGACTCCAAGGAACAGGGCACTTGAACACATTATTGAGAGGGACTACTTTTGCTCACCATGCCAATGCCAAAGGAAATCAGTCTTGAGCTCAGAAAGAAGATAGTGGAGGCTCATGATAAGGGGGAAGGCTACACTGCCATTTCCAAGCGTTTCAAAGTGCCTAGAACCACCGTACGTTGCATCATTGCCAAGTACAAGGAGACAAATTCTGTAAGAAACAAACCTGGGCGTGGTCGTAAGTGCAAGATTCCAAAAACTCTGGAGAGGAAAATTGTCAGATTTCAGCAAGAATCCCTGGACATCTGCCAAGATGATTGTTGCTGACCTGGCCTCTTCTGGAGTTGATGTTTCAAGGAGCACAGTAGTGAGGGCTCTCCATCGTGGTGGGCTTCATGGCCATCGTCCAAGAAGAACCCCTTTACTCAAAGAGCGGCACATCAAAGCCAGACTGAGGTTCGCCCGTGAATATTTGAAAGGTAAAGATGAGTTTTGGAAGTCTGATGAGACTAAACTGGAATTTTTTGGGCACATGGATGTTGCTTATGTTTGGTGAAGAAAGGGAGAAGCCTTGAACCCTAAGAACACAGTTCCCATAGTTAAACATGGTGGTGGGAGCATCATGCTGTGGCGCTGTTTTGCAGCCTCAGGCACAGGGAGCCTTGTTCGGGTGCATGGCATCATGAAAAAAGAAAATTATTTTGACATTTTGAGGGATAATATGCAGAAATCAGCTTGTAGTCTATCCTTAGGTCGTCGCTGGGTCTTCCAACAAAACAATGACCCAAAGCACACATCGAAATTGGTCCAACAATTCCTCAAGGATACCAAAACCAAGGTCCTGGAGTGGCCCGCACAGAGCCCAGACCTCAATCCTATTGAGAATCTGTGGAAGGTGCTCAAAGTCAATGTCCATGCTCGAAAACCATGCAATTTGGACCAGCTGGAACAATTTGCAATGGAAGAATGGGCCAAAATCCCTCAGGAGACCTGTGCCAAAATGGTAAAGAACTACTCTAAGAGGTTGTTGTCAGTTGTGGCTCAGAAAGGGTACACTATTGACTATTAATGGCCAGGGGGCTAATCATTTTGGATTTCTCATTTTTGCCCTTTTTTGTTTCAACTCATTGTATCAATAAGATATCCTACTTGTCAACTTTTGTCTTTGTAGTGTATTTGTTTCTAAAATAACAAACAAGTGTTGTTAATGGCCATTTCTATGGAGAAATCAAGAGTTTTGTCTAATTTCATAAGGGGGGCTAATAATTTTGGTCACAACTGTAAAGGGAATGGGAGATGGCACTGTGATGACGCCCAAAACACTCCCATGGATAATTAAGAGATTAAGTACAACCCTTTGAAACGATGCACCTGGTGAAGAGACTGTTTTTTCCACCATTAAAATAGCAAATGTGACATGGACACGCCCTAAAAGCACTCGCACAATGCGCTTTGGA
Source organism: Seriola aureovittata (assembly GCF_021018895.1). Taxonomy (NCBI): domain Eukaryota; kingdom Metazoa; phylum Chordata; class Actinopteri; order Carangiformes; family Carangidae; genus Seriola; species Seriola aureovittata. The sequence goes on along the minus strand of NC_079384.1, from coordinate 22,430,177 downwards.
TTGTTAAACTAGAGCATCATGTTTTTGTTGGTCAATTGTGTATTCACTTTCCACTGTTTCAAGATAGCAATGTGCCTGACCACACCTCATTTTACAGCTAACATACCCATGGAGTACAGATTGATTGTTCTGCTGAGATGGTCATCCTTCCATCAGATTCTCCATCTCTCCAGAGGACTTCTGAAGCTCTTTTACAGTGACCTTTGGGTTCTTGGTCACAACCCTGACCAAGGCCCTTCTTTACTGGTTACTAAGTTTGGACTGACAGCCAAGAGAGTCCTTGTGGTTCCAAATGTCTTCCATTTCAAAGTTTTTGAGGCCACTGTGCTCCTGGGAACACTCAGAGCTTATCTTTGCTTAACCACAGTTTTATCACAGAGGTCAACAGAGAGTTCCTTGGACTTCATGCCTTGGGTTTTGTCCTGATATACAGAGTGAATTGTGGGACTTTACAGTGGCAATAAAAAGGAAGTGAACCCTTTGGAATTACCTTTTTTATGTATAAAGTGAACCTTAATTATGGTCAGATCTTCATTCAAGTTACAATTATGAAGAAACACAAACTATTTTACACACAATCACACAAATCATTGTTTTGTTCTTCTGCATATTGAAAATATCATTGAAACTATCACAGAGTAGGTTGGAAAAAGTATGTAAACCCCTCAACTAATGGCATCAACAAAAGGTAACTGGAGTCAGGAGTTATCAAACCTGGAGTCCAATCAGTGAAACAAGATTGGAGGTGCAGGTTGGAGACAGTTTGGCTCATAATAAACAAAAACATTTAGAATTTTCTGTTCACAAGAAGTGCCTGCTGATGTGGACAAGAAGAAAAAAAAGAGCTCAAGAATTGTTGATTTGCATAAATCTGAAAGGATTAAGAAGTCACCTCAAAGAGTTTAGATCTTCATCAGTCCACAATTTTAGGTCCAAAATATCACCTGAACATTGAGCAGGTCTGATCAATGGCTACTGGAAGAGCTGGTTTGAGGTTATTGGTGCCTGAAGAGGTTCAACCAGTTATTAAATGCAAGGGTTGACTTAACTTTTCCACCAGCAATGTGAATGTTTAATGGCTGTGTTCAATAAAGACAAAATTTATATAATTGTTTGTTTTATATTAGTTTAGGGCCCCTCTGTTTGTTTACATTTTTGACTCAGATGACTTAGATTCTTGCCACTGTATATACACAGGTGTGTGCCAATCAAATACTAATCTATATACATCTCAAAATAATTAAAACAAACAGTAAGCACCTGAACACAGTTTGGAGCCACAGCAAAAGGTCTGAATACTTTTGTTAGAGATTTCATTTTTTCATTTTTAATGAATTTGTAAAAATTGTTTTCACTTTGTCATTATGGCTTGTTGAGTTCAGATTGATGGGCTGCTGCCCTCATCAAATATGTTTGACATTACTAATATCAAATTTTACATTGAATTAGGTTAAAACAGCCACCTAATTAAAAGAGATGGTCAGAAAAAGCAATTCTCCAGAAGAGAAGGAAATGAAAAGAATGATCTAAGTCAAAGCAGCGTCCCTAGTATGAGTCAAGTGCCAAGAATATTACATCCCACATTTTCCATTATGCAATTGGATAGTGTCTTTCATTAGGCACTCTCTGTCAGGTGAATGCTAATTTTTCATAGCCAAGCTGAGGTAACCCTGATATCTGATGACATCATGAAGCTGATTTTACAGGCTGAACTTACACTTAGCTTTCTGTATAAAGTCTGCAGAATGCCGCTTTAAAATTATGAATTTCTGTCAACAGCTGGAGGTAAATATAAGTTTGCAGGCTGATTTTTATAGTTGATGTGGTTGGCAGAGGAACAACGAATGCAGATCATTATTCTTAAAGAGCTCGGTCTCATTACTGCCTACTTTGCATATACTGTGGTACCACATCACTGTGAAACTCTTTTGAACTCATTTATACCTTTTTAAATAAAAATAAATACATGAAATCCATTTCCAAAACAAATAATTTAATATATTATGTATAATATTTATATACACAGGTTAACTTAACAAGGCTTTGTACAGCTGTTACAAAAATTGGTCCACACAGTCACACACATACATAAAGTACATGCACAAGGGCACAGTTAGAGAGAAGGACTGAGAAGACTGAATTTAGATATGATTAAGACCAACATGGAGTCTGGCTGGACGACAGTGGTTGGCATGACATTTAGGTTCAGCTCCATTTTGTTTTTTCAGACTCTACAGTTCTGGGAAGGAGCACACTGACAATGTGAAAAGGAAAAATGCAAGAATATCACTTAAGTAAGACTCTGGTCTTGGATTTCAAGAGGTTATTTGCTCACTTTCATCTGCTCCCATGGCAATGCTATCTTTATAACACTGATGTAATGTATCAGCTGGAGTAACACTGAAGCTCACTTTCCCTCCATACTGTTCATAATGTACAATTACCCAAATAGGAAAAAAAAAAAAAAAATTTTGGCATGACTTCACATAGCTGCCTCAAACACTTTGTTCCTTTGATAAAACAGGCATCAGTAACCTCTGGCCTGTCTCTCCAAACACACACATACAGAAAAGTACAACAGGCGTGTGTTGAACACTTTGCATATTTTTATGTCATTGACCTCATGCAAGCTGTGTGTTAGACCATGAAAGCTCTGGCATGATGCCCAAGTCACATTGTCCAGAGAGCGAGTCGAGTGAGTTTGTTTTGCTCCCATGGAACACTGAAGATCCCTGTAGATCCACTGGAAGATTGGGAAGAGCTTGTAAAGGGCTGAAAAGTGTGCAATGTGATGTTTGCCCATGTGGATACCATCAATGACATAATTAAAAAGTGAAAACTAGTTGGGGAAGACCACAACATTCTGTATGTATAGCATAATTGTAGGTTGGAAATGAAAAACGTGGCCGATGATGACTTTGCTGAATTGTTTGCTGGTGAAGGTTTGCTGGAACAGCAGCAGCTGCACTCTGGAGTTCGATTCAAATATGTAATCTGACTTGCTTTCTCTCTTTATTCATGCCAAAAATTATTTTAGAAATATATGCCCCCATGTTTAGGACTTTTTTTCTCTGACTTGACTGCAAAAACATTGACTGCTCCAACTTTCCACTGGATTGTTTAAAAGTTACTTAATAATAATTATAATAATAATAATTTTAGAATTACTTCCTAAATTAAGATAGATTTAAAAATTAGAATACACCTTTTGAACGGAAAACCAAAGCCAACCCTCCATACCATGGTTTGATTCTGTTTGTTTTTTTCCTCAAAATTATCCTATTTCCAGTATTAAGTTAGAGTTAGTGGTTATACAGGAATGTCTGACCATCTTCATAGAACTGACCTGAGGAGGATATATAGAAGCAGAAAATGCTGTGATGCAGCCATTAAAGCATGTTGTTCTACTGGATTCTGGTGCATTGCTCTTGGACATATTTTTGGGGATGATCTTTTGCATTTATGTTCCCTCTTTTGAACACTGCTTTGCAACTGACTGTACAACTCTCTTTTGATATGCAGGTGATGAAACCATTTTTGGTGAAAAGTATAACCAGTTATACTGCCGTAAAGGCACAGACACACTACCATTTAAAATGGCTTGACTTTTGCAGCAAAATCTATCATCTATCATCATTTACTTGAATGGAAATGTTGCAATTTGCTGGTGGATCACAGTGAATTCAATCTACAAACTACCTTCAGACTATTACAAAGTACTTAAACTTAACACCACAGACTAATAGCAAACCATTTTGAAAGTTATCACTTTGAAAGTCCAGAATAGTGGAAGCTATTGTAGTTTTTTTGATAAACCTAGTAAAATGCAATACAGAGGGGTAATGGTCTGTAGATGGTTATAAACTATGTGAACTATTGTCCTGTCGCTATCAAGCTAACAGTCATTTAACATGCTACCTTTTACAGGGAACTATTGTGACTGACTATGGTTGGCATGTTTCCAGGTGGTTAGCCAGTTAGTTCACCAACTAGGTCTTGTGAGAACACAATATGCCACCAAGCTTTTAGTATTAGTTGTAAGGAATTAGGATGGACTTCACTGTGCCACTTTCTCATGTGACTGTGCCTTATTTCTAAATTCTAGGGTCCTTGGAAAAGTGGTCTTTCAGGTGAGAATGCCAGAGGAAATACCAGAATCTCAATTCCCAGTATTCAACCCTAATGTTCTTTGCACGGTGTATAAGGACATGGATGATTACATCAACAGCCAATCTGTAGGTAAAGGATTAGTGTAGAAGCAAAGTACAGGTTTCTGGCACAACTCACCTACTTCCAAAGTGGAAAAAGGTGTAAGAAAAAGTCTGAGGTCAAAACTCCAGCAACACTTGCAGTATAAAGAAGGACTTTATGTATGTTGTTTGAGTTTTGACGTCATGAGTAAAGGATTAAAAATTTATAAATTCAAATGCAATTGAACAGCAGAATGTTTCTTTTCAGAAAGACACGGTCAAAGAATTCCTTTACAGAGGGATCACATCTCCAACTGTACTGTAAATAAAAATCCATGAGGAAAGAGTCTTTAGACAACTGAGATCCCCCAAATAACATGATGGACACTTGGCTTTAGAAACAGTGACACAGGTGATCCAGTGTTAGTGAGTAAACGGCAAGTACTGCATTAGTAGATGAAGCAGTCAGGTTAAACTACCACTGTATGACGACGCCACACACGCATCTTATCCCGCGGGTCCAGGGTTGATCTCCTCACAGTAGAAGATCCTGGGGAGCTTTGGTCTATCCATCCTGAGGAAGAGGAGGAGAAAGGGGGAGCCCTTTGGACAAGACAAGGGAGGGGATCTATTTGCTGAATTGAGTTAGGGCCTACAATTGATCCCTGAGAAACCCCAACACACCCATGCTGACCTGGTGCTGGCTCAATGACTCTGATCACTTCCACCCTCTCTACTCTTCCCCCTCTGATTCTGTCCTCCTTCCTGCCTAGCTCAAGGTCCAGATTCATGGACATAGCCCTTGTCCTCCCACCTCTGGTCTTCCTGTAGCGTACTGGTACAGGTTGGTTCAGGTCTGGCTGCTGGGTCCCGTTTAATCTGAAGGCCTGATCGAAGCTGGGAAGCCTGGTGGGGGAGATCCAGAAAGGGACAGAGGGGCTTCCTCTTGCTAGATTGTCAGGCCTCAAGTGGGAAAGAGGATTAATCACAGGTGCGGGTCTTGGGTATGTGGCATGGATTTGATGGTGTGAGTAGAGAAAATTGTTTGGGCGAAGCTGCAGTGGAGTTCCTGGCGAGGTCACTCTCTGCCTGCTCTCCTTTTTTGTGCCATTGTTTGCTCCCTTCCCTTCATCATTTACAGCCTCCTCTCCTCCGACCAATGAATCACTTCCCTCTGTGGTCTCTCCATCTTTCAACCTATTTCCCTTTTCATCCCATTTTTCTTTTTTTGGGATAATATTTTCTCCTTTGACTTCCTCTTCCTCCCCTCTATACTCTACCTCTTCTTCTCCCCCTCCTTCTCCTGCCCCATAGTTGCTGGCCTTGACTGGCTCATGCTCGGAGTCCTCGTCAGCGCTGCTGCCCGGCAAGAGGGTACTAAGGCATTTTTTACGTTTGCGGGTCACAGCAGAGATGATGGACTTGGGTAGGAAGTCCCTGGCATTCAGGTCTTTCTTGCAGCCTGAAGAAAGCTGAAAGGTTGAAATCCCAGTCAAATAATGGTAACTCTATACACTTATGTTTCATAATCCGTGATTATATTCCCAGATTTAAAGTATAAGTGACCTTACCTTTGATTTAAGTGAATCACTGGTGGTTGAATCTATTGGAAAAGAATATGATGTGAATTACAACCATGCCATCTTGAACAAGGGGTGGTGTTAGGAGTGATACAAAGGTATGATATCTAGCTAATCACAGCACACACTACCAGTACTGCAACCTTCCAGGAGAACTCTAGCCATTATCTGAGGAATTGTCTTTAAAATCAGGAAAACAACTGCAACTGTTTTATACACTTTCAGTAGCAAAAAATGCTAGAATTTGCCTGTAACATTAGCAAGGCAGCAGGGTTATGGTCACTGGTGAAAACTAAGACTGATGGAAAGAAAATGAATGGCTTAATCCAATCCAATAGAATCCAATATATAACAATATTTTAAAAAATAAATAAATTAAAAAAATAAAAAGTCAATAGAAGCACCAAATAACAAAAACAAGAAGACCTGTTCCTACCGAAGAGGCTGATCCACTGTCTCAACTAGAGGAAATAAGTGCAGAAAGGTCCAGAAAGAAAGATAAATTGAGAAAAAGTCATGAGTATTCACAGTCAGAAACATAACAGCTGGGAAAATAGTACAGAGATCTACCGGGATGGAGAGACGCTGAGTTTCTTGTAGCATTAGAAATACAGAATGTGAAAGTTAGCGAGTAAGTTAGGGTTTAGTTAAGGATTAAGGGTTTTAATTAGCATTAGTTATCTTCATGCCAGGCTCTTTTCCCTGAGCTGTAATACAGACTGTTTCCTATGTTTAAGATAAATATGAATTATCAAGAAATGCTTTCAAGTCAGGTCATACATGTGGCCTACAGAAACAGAAAGAACCTTTCCCATAATACCCAGACATTCTTGTAGGTTTTCCGCTTTCTCTTTAAAAAGGTCAGTGTGCATCAAATAGTATCCATAAGTTGCACATGGCTATCACTGGTATTGTTTATTTACTCTAACTTGAAATATAGCATGCATAAGAGATACATGTGCTTAAGATAATATTTTCCAGTAAAGTCCATTCGGAAAGTCTGGGTTGTTTCAGGTTCATTCAATGTACAGAGGTGATTGTGTTAATTTTTTACTACAAGGACCTGAAAGGAGGCCCAATCAGCCGCTTATCTCTCTGCTCACTACATGTTGATTCATGACAGGATCACACAAGTAATGGGAGAATTGCGAATTCTGCTAGTTTTACTAAGATTCACACTATTTGCAAAGGTTAGTTTGACACAAACCCTTATTTCCTGTCACCTGGTAAACAGCAGTTTCAGATTAGTCCAACTACAACAAAGGAAGGTCTTAGTGGTAAACATTTAACCAACCTCTTTCATCAATGGGAGCTGCACACAACAATTTCAAAAACAAAAGCACTGCATCAGGACTGTGGATTGCACCTTACAATGTAATGGCGTGTAATCTGTCCTTTCTATCTTTTTAGATAGATAGATAGATCTATAGGACTATTGACTTAGATAAACTTTATTTATCCCCTAAGGGAAATCCATGTGTCCAGTAACTCATTAGTAGTAATAATAATAGCTAATAATAAATAATAAACAATAATAATTAAATTAGTCCACTTCCTTTGGCTGAGGTGTTATACAGCCTGATGGCAGTGGGAACAAAGGATCGAGACATTTGCTGCAGCAGTAGCTGCCTCTCTGTACTTGCCAGAATGTTGTGGAGAGAGTCATTTATTTTGAATCATTCCCTCTGTTTCTGATTTCCTTAGAAGTTTGTCGAAAAACTTCTACTGTTTTACTCTAATTCTCTGTCTTACTCTCATTGTCTCACTTACTGCAACACTAGTCACCATCAGCTGTTGGCTTTTTAAACTAAATTTGATTTAGCCTGCTACTAGCTGTGGATGTGATATATTTCCCTTGTATAAGAATGTAACACTGGAATGGAATGGGAATGTTGTGTGGGAAGTTTCTAAATTGTCCCTCAGATCATTCAGGAATGTAATTATTTTGTGACTGGTCAATCTGCATCTTTTAACAATTAGTTGTTCAGACAGTTGAAATAATACATAACCAACTTCGATTCATGTCTCCTCTTATTATTTGTGTGATTCTACCTTAAATGCATGCGCAATGCATTTTAGCTACACGTCTTTAATGGCAGAGAGGAGAGCAATGGCTATCAGCCGACTAGGTCTATGCTTAACACAGACTGAGCCAGTTAGCTGATGACTGCAAGCAAAACATTTCAGTGGCCATTCAGTGTCTAACCAGCTTGGGCTTACTCCCCCTCCTGGAGGCAGAGGGAAGGCAGCTCAACTGGGGATTTGAGCTGTTTCACCTGTTGTTAGTTGACTTTCAATTTCTGTGCTCAAAATATAAACCTCTTGAACTCTTGAAAAGGAGATACATAACAACGAGCTACTTAAAATAGGGCAGAAACAGCATAATAGAACAAGGCAAACAGCGAGAGACTGGCCACAGAGAGATGACCAGAATGAAACCAGCTGGTGAATTTAACCAGCCATATACTAAGTTTTGACCTAGTCTTGTTCCTGAACTTGCAATCAGTTAATGAGATTGATAAACAGCACCCCTCATGCTGAACATGATTGACTCCAATGTTGGATTATGAGTCCTCCTCACCTGATGCCTCTCCTGGCATGCCCGGCCTGCCGATGTTGGACAGCAGATGGTCAATGTTGGGCACAGGCTGCATGTCCCGCTTATCCTCTGGAGCCTTCATAATAACACACACACACACACACACAGACAGATGAGGATATCTGAGTTCAAACAATTGTAAAAATTGTAGTCATGATATGCCAAAATAACATACCTTCTCTTCCTTATCAAGCTCTCCATTACTGAAGAACCAGTCATACTGTTGAAGCAACAAAACACAGTATTACATACTGTCAATACAAAATACATGCCTGGAATTTCTTGCACTAAAAGATGCTGGTTCTTACATGCAGGATAAGAGTCTCCACAATTTTGTAGCGGTCAGGCATGTGAGTGACCATGTCAGTCATGTTGTCCTCTGACGTCCTCACCAAAGTGGGACCAAACACCAGAGCTAAGTTTCTTGGCTCCATCTGAAAATACAGTAGTATCAAAATGATTTCATGTCTGTCCACAATTGTGTTTGAATTCAAAAACCAAACTGCTAATTAGAGAGGGTTAGGTTACCTTATTCTTTTCAGAGTGATCTGCCACCCTTTTGAGATGGCCCACCAGGAACTTGAGGGTGTGGTAATAGTGATCTGGGAGGTCATGGATCTGGATAATGAAGAAAGAAGCAAGAAATGGATGGAGCAAAGAAGATTTCAAACTGAAATAGAGAGAATCCAGGACCAACATATTCATTGCTCTGTATTCTGCTGCCCGTTTGACATGTACCAGTTTCTTCATCGTCTTCAGTCTGTCCTCTGCATCTTCTATCCGGTTGGCATCAATGAAATCATTGTACTTGTCTGTTGGCAGAGAATGTGCATGTGATTAATTTAGCATTAAGTACAGTTTCTGCATGTAAACAACATGCAACATCTTTAGCTGACATCTGCTTTTTGAAGAAAAAGAAAGCTTTTTCTTTGTATCCAAAATTAGGAAATAATCCAGTGACCACTATTTTTTATATCATACACTATACATATTTATTATGATAATGCAACACTATACAACAAACCAACAACTGGCCTCACCATCAGTAAACAGAGGCTCAGGCAGTTTTCGGAAGAATGATTTAAGCAGGCTGCTGATTACATTCAGGTCCTGCCATCTCTGCGGGGACAGACGGGGGGGATGTTTAAAACTACAGCCTTTGTCAGTTATAACTGAAGTTAAGACATACAAGACAATTCATTGTTTTAGGAACTGGGTAATTAAGTCAAACACATTTCCGTTTATTTAACAAGTCCTCTGCACCTCTTCAGCAGTGTTGATGTCCATGCCTTTGTTGAGATGCTCCTGAAGGTTGGACACCATGGCGTTATTCCCAGGTACCCGGTAGATACCGGTGTACTCCAGACCTGTCGTCTCCACCACGCCACAGCACATCTCCACTATCAGTGGGACAAACTGTGGAGAGAGGGTAAAACAAGGCCAGAGGTGTGGTTGATAAGCAGGAAGAAAGGGACACAAAGAGAATTTAAGGATGGAGATATGAAGGAGACAATAAAGATCAGAGGTCAGAGGTTTGACTGTTTTGTTCCTTTACTACTTTCAGCCAGCCTACAGAAACATCAGTCTGATGAATCTAATTGACTAAACAGCCCCAAGGTGTTTAATAGCATCTAAATGTCCACACCGTACATCAGATCATATTTAGATAATAACACTAAACAGCAGTTTTCATTTCTATCTGCCTTTTGTCAAACTTGGTTGAATTTCATTACAAAATAATGTTTTTCAAATTAATTTGTCTTCATCAAATGACAATATACTGTTGGGGTAAGATTAATGTGAAATGTCAGATTGAGATGTGAGAATGGTCAAATTTGGCTATCCTTTAGAAGGAACATTCAACATTTTGGGAAACAGACATATGCTTTTTTTTCAAAGTTTACTTAGAAGATTGATAGCAATCTCGCATGTGTGTTTTGCCTATAGTGCTGGAGATAGGATGTGGCATTTCTCTGTTACTATGATTACATTAGCATAGCAGGCCATGTTCTAAATCAATCATGAGGACCGTTGTATGTAAATTATGGACTGGCCAAAAACTGAAATTTAAACTGATGAGAAAACTCACATTAATTAATTGAATTTCAGTTTTTCACAACACTTGTATTAATAACAAATAAGAGAAAATACAAATAGCGCAGCTTATTCCAAGTATGTCTTGGTGCAAAACACAGTATAATTCGAAAGAATGAATATGGAAAACGAAGAGGAAACTTTGAACCCTATCAACTACGTTGTTAGACTTATCATTTTATCTACAGTTAGTTATTCAGACAAAGTAGAATTCATGTTATGGTTTTAATGTCATTTATGTTACTAAATCATGTGCTATGAATCATGTTGTAGGCGCAGTTGTCCATTTCTGGTCTCATTAAACACTACTGGTTTACTTTATGGTTGATAGCAGGCTGACAATCCTCCAGTCGCACACCAAAAGCCTTCGGACTGCCTGTCTTCTTGGCTTTCTTCATGATGTTGATTCCCCACAGTGCCTTGTTATCATCTGAGTACACACACACACACAGAATTTAGACACATTTAAATTTAATATTGATATCCATGTGGAAAAATAGTATGGACTAAGTAACTGCTCCTAACGTGGCTGAGGGTGAATATTTGTTTTGCTTCACAAATTTTAATGATAAAGCAAAGAAGACATTGTGACCACAAGAAAATCATTCATCCTCTATTCCCTGAAATTAAAGGTTTACTGTTCACAATGTGAATAGTACACCAGACTATTAGACAAATGAAAATTGTGAGCTCATGGTGACAGTGAAATCAGGGTATTCTTAAAACAAATAAAATTCATCCTCAGGGATCACAAAAATAAAACCTTCCATGATGTAACAAGGACTGTTTTATTTCATATAAGAACACATTTTTATGTCTGTTCAGGTTGTTAGTCAGTGTTCATCAGACAGAAACCATAGTGTAGATCATTTCCTAATGTTTATTTATACATTATAAAAAAAAAGGTCACACACAAATAAAACACACATAATGAAATTTGTTTTGCAGAAAACAGAACTTGTTCAAGTCATAGATTACCACCTTTGAATAAGCTCTAAAAATACAGTCCTTGGTTTTAGTTATTACATGATTACATACATTATTATATAAATTATTTATCATTAGTGCCACGGGTGCTCAGCTCCGAGGCACTCCTCTCAGCTATTCTAGCTGTAGAGGAGTGCCTCGGGGCTATTAATATTCTCTTTCGGGTTTATTATTCTTCCGCAAAATTTTGGCGCGTAACTTGTCCCGCAGCTTTGAGAAAACCCCGGTAATATATACATCAAAATGTGCATCTTGATCCCGAAAGAGGTAGCTAAGAGGAGCTATGACTTTTGGTGTTAAAATTCCAATTTTTCCCAAAGTTATTCCCAAAAAACTGGGAATAAATAATGCATTAGGAATGCATTGGAATTTTCTTTAGAAACCCACCTTTTTTCTACAAAATTGCACCTTTTTTCTGAGTCACCCAGCTCTCTCATACCTGCACGTAGAAATGTGATTCAAACTATAAAACGGAGGAAAACTTCTGCTCTCTCAAAAAGACAGGAACTGTTTTTACATAATATGTAAACTTTTCAAACTGTGAGCACTCAAAGGAGGAGTGCAAATCACTTTTTCTTCAAAGTTAGAGTGAAAGCGTCAGTTGGCTAGAGTGTGTGAAGCAGTAAAAAATAACCTTTATTTTTATTTTTAACTCGAGCTCGCAGCCAAACCGTAAAAAGGAGACAAATAATTCTTTCTCAAAATGTAGACATAGTTGTTGGGATTCATAAAATGTAACTTTGGCAGGAAGGGTCTGCACAAAATTTAAATGGGGGTGCCGAGTCCGGCAGCAATACCTGTCTCACTCTCATTGACACCTAATGTAATCGTCTTTTTTTTTTCATAAGAATCTCACTCTGTCTTCACACTGAGCTTACTCACTCATTTTAAGGAATATCTGAATAAATTAGAGACTGTAAGAAACTTCTGGCTTCAGTGTCTGTCACGGTCTTTTCGGTTTTTGAAAAGAAGTAACGGTTTTCTCATAATTTGGAGTTGTTTGAAGCCATGTAGAAGCCAAATTTTGGGCAGATTTTCAGATTGCCATGGCAACGGCAGCTCCTGACCTGTGTGCGTGCGTGCGCCTAGCAACCAGATAACCAGCTCTCCAAGCTCCGCTAGCTTTCCATTAGCCGCATGTTAGGTCTTAAATTACATTTAGTTAGGTCTTAAATATGTAAGTCCATTTACTGCTTCCTTTGTTGCTTTTTGTTTTGTTTTGTTAAATGAGTGAATGAAGTTGTGACGGTCTCCGCTGAGACAGAGGAGAGGAGAAGCTACTAGCCCTCTCTCGCTGTCACTTCTACGTAGTCGCGTTGCTCTCCTCCCCAGTAATGTTAAAGTTAGCACAGAAAAAAACATAATAGTGGTAATTTAAATAACGGTTCGTGGGATTTATTAACCCTCAGGGGTCCCTCTGTCCTTTTTTGGACATTTTCTTCACTTTTCTTTTTTGATTTGCTGATCATTTTGGCTGTGTTACAGCTGAAGGTATGGATTTCTGCAAGAAAGTGTCTTTTTTGACATATTTTTAAAATCTAATGTCAGTTACTGTTACAGGTCTATTATACGCTGGTAACACATTTTGTACCCTCTGGGGTTCCTCGCGTCCAAAAAAGGACACACAAAGAAAATGCTATAAAATCATCATATATCAATATTTTTTTCTGCTTTTTTTTTGCATACATCTCTTAAACCACTTCAGTTCTGCTCAAACCTACCAAATGTTTATTAGTTTTCAGGATTTTAACCCTTTAAATGCCAGTTTGAAGACATGTTCCCTTTTGTTTTATTAAAAAAAACAACACAGAATATGAGATATTTCCCACATAATACATGATGGAGGGATGTGACATTGTTTTATATCAGAGTCTTTTATATCAAGACATTTCTCAAAACCAGAATATGATCAGGGTGACTTTTGAACACTGGAAATAAATCATGTCATCATCCCGGCAGTAGCCCCCGTGGCACTCAAAATTTCCCTGGAATTTTCTAGTTAAATTTAGTATTTCAATTTAACATGTTAACATTGTTAACATCATATGTGAAGTAGAAGGGTGATGGCTGATGGGAATGTCACTATTTTTGCAGGTATTTGGTCATTAACCAAAGTATTGTTAGAGGGTCATAAATCATGAATGTCTTCACAGAATTTCATGAAAACCATCCAATAGTTGTTCAGAGATTTCAGTCAGGACCAAAGTAACGAACCGACCAACAGCCACGATGCTAGCATGACCGAAAAGCAACATTAATCAAAGTGTGTCAACTTTGCTTGCTTTTAACCCACAGTTAGTAGTCTGTTGTATGTTGGTGAGCACTGAGCAGCACCTTGTTTGTACCCACCAGTTCTGGAGGCGCGGTTAACTGAGGTGTTGTCAGTCTTAGCCAGGAGGAAGGGCATCATACGGTGGACTCTGGGAGAGGAATCCGGCTTGTTACCTGTCAGACTGTACCAAGAGAGAAACAAAGATGGTCGAAAATGAAATGAAATGAAATGTGTTGTGATTAAAGGTTATTCTTTGAAAATGGGTTTTCAAAGGGAATTCAGGAAGGCACTGTGCATTTTTCTTAAGGCTCAATATTTTTAATAAGTCTCTGTAGGATTACCTCAGTTTTATGTGAAAAAAACATAACATACACTGCAGTTTAAGTTATTGTTTCAGACAAGCTCATTGGCCAGAGCTACAGCGACTTCTGATTACACAAAGGGTAGGGGATAGACTTTAATAGGAATGGAGCAAGAAAAGACGTGTTTCCATGGCCGCATATAATCCACCATTCTGACCTGTGTTTTCTGTAATCATTCAGCTTCTTGTTGATGAGAGCTTGTCTTGAGAAACCAATCTCCTAGAGCAAATGAAAGGTATGTATTAGTTCAGGATGAGTGTGTTTGTGTAAACTGTTTAGACTAACGAAGAATTAAGTTCTAACCTCATTGTCAGTCTTGCTGTTCTCTCTGATAACCCTGATCCAAGCCAGCATGTCGTCCCTGTCTTCGGCCTGCAGCAGGTACTCACAGAAGTCTTGCGTGGTGAGCCTCAGGGTGTGCTTACGCTTGGTTTCACTGTAGGCGATGTCGATCAGGCAGCTGCGGATGCTGACCGGGGGATGCTCGTCCTGGCTGGGCCCTGCCCCTGCCCCGTGAAGGACTGCCTCTCGCTTGTCCTTGTAGAGGAAGAGCAAATTGGAACGGAGCACAGAAAAGACACGTTTCCATGGTCGCATGCCACCACCAACTTTCTACAACAAGAAGAGACAGAAACAGCAACATTTTATATTAAACTTTAATATAAAATAAAAAAAAAACTCCAGTGTGAATTACTGGATCAATCAGGGCAACTGCCTACTGTTATTAACTCTTCCCTAAATCCCTCACCCAAATAACAACTGTCCTATCATAGTAATGGTAGAAAATGTAACTTGATATGGCAGGTCAGTCAAGGTTTGGATTTTTCCACATGGCAAACCGGTGTGCACTGGATTTTAATAACATCAGCAGGTCTCCAAGTCATTTATTCCTTACAGTATTTAAGCCTACAACACTGTACTACAATACCTGGGCTAACTATCTCCTACTTGCAGCATTTTCATTACATAGCACTGAGTTAGTAAGATTTTATTTTAGTCAACCAACTTATCTGAAATAGATTAATATATGTGAATATAGAATATATAGAGTTCATGTACACATTCTGTGTACATATACAGGCTCTGACCTCATCCCTCGCCACACGGAAACACCAGCTCACCACAAAAGGGAGTAGGGAGTGACTGTAATCCCACCAATTTGGAACATAGGCTCAGAGCCTATGTGTGGATGCTGGGAGGTGGGGCTTTTTGAATTGCTATATGAAGAGCACCAGCAGTCACGTAGCTGTCAGGTGAGCAGTGTGACAACACCGAGCAGACAGCAATAACAGCTGAAGTGCATTGCCATCATCATCAGAAGCATTAAATATATACTGCAGTAAGAGTTGGCCATGTGCGTGTAGCTGCAGACTTGAGATAACTGCCTAGCTCGCAAATTTCCCTTCATGTATGTTGCCATCAAATTGTGATTTTCATATGAGTTAGCTGGAGACATCAGCCAGAGACTGAGTTTTAGTCCAACTCATGAAGTTAATGTTAATCAGCCAACATTAGCCCTCTACAGCTGATAAACAATGCTGATAATAGTGGACAGTCACTGGTAAAAATTGAAAATTTTCTTTTCTTTACTTTGTCTGATGTGAAGGAACAATTGTTTCATAAAAAATGTACATGAATTTAAAGTGGTAAATCTGCTGTTATCACTGCCAATTTGGAAAGCATGACAGGCATGGCAACGGCAGCTTAGGGTGGTGGTACTTGGTGAAGGGCCTATGAGCTTGCAGTGTGTGTACATGCAGGGTATTGTACCTTTCCCTTCTCTGTGAGGATCTGTTTGTAGTGTAGCCAACCCTCCTTGCGAACATCACTGAAAGTGATGGTCCCCAGTTCAGAAGTGGAGTGGCGCTTGGACTGGGCCTCCTCCTGAGCTCGCAGGCTCTCCAGGGACTGAAACACAATGTAGGGATATTAAGGCATTCAAAGTGGACACTGTTTATTTGTTTGCTGGAAAGTCAACAAAACAGAAATAGAAAGTAAGTATATGTACAGAACATTGAAAATACAGGCCAACATTAATGCAACAAAAGTCAGTTACCTGTGATCACTTAAACAAAAGTGATTGATACAATTGTGATTTCCAATCAAGACTAATTTCATGAACCATGTCCGATGCAACATGGCTCCACATGACTTATCATACAAAGTAAAAGACACTGCACAAAGTCAACCTCCACAAACAGCATTTAGGGAGAAAACCATTGCTCACAAATTGACACAAAACTGCAGACTAAACTTTGCCAAAGACATGAAAAGGGGCCTGATGAATGTTGGCAGCACATGTTGTTCAGATGAAACCAAAATGAATTAGTCTGAATCTGATGTGGTGCAGCATGTTTGGTGTGGACCTGGCCAGGACTACCACAGTGACTGCACAGTGCTGACGTGCCAAAACATGGAAGTGGGAGTGTGCTGATATGGGGCTGCATGAGTGCACAAGGTCTAGGTGAGATGACATTTATAGATGGCACTATGAATGCAGGTATATACCCAAATACTTAATGAAAAGTCGACTCCCACTCTGAAGAAGACATGACAATGATCCCAAAAACAATCTGTAAAGAGGAATTCAGAGAAAAATATGACCAAGTCTGCCCCCTGACTTGATTCCAATAAAGGTTTTAAAGCAGAGAGTCGAGCAAAAAAAAAAGAGCATTTCTCTGCAGATTTGTGGTAGACAAGTATCATCCATGTACATGAGGATTGAATCTACCATCAAAAATGAGGGCAGGCAGATCTACAAAATATTGAAAAAATTAAAGAATGGAATCTTACTAATGAGGGTGCATTGACTTTTATTGAAGTGGAGCTTTCTATATAGTTCACCAAGTCAAACAATTCTGGTTTTCAAATTAATTTGAATGAATGAATTCATTCTTCTTTGGCTTCTGCTAAAAGCAAATAAAAATGACTAACATGGACAGAATTTGTAATTACTTAACATTTTAATGATATTCACCAGGAGTGTACCCAATTTAGTTGTGAGCTGTACATGTGGTCAAGTCTAATAATTACAACAACTCACCCCATCAGTGAAAAAACTCTTGACCCTCTTAGGTAGTTTGCTGTGGAATAGAAAGAACACAAGTTACAACTACAGTATGTCTAGAGTGCAGACAGTGTCTGTGTTTGCAGAAATGATTTCTGTGCCACTATTCAAAGAAAAACTAAGAAAAGCCAAGAAGTGAAAGAGACTTTACATTAATAATCTTAATGAAGCTACATCTACTGTGAAGTAAATCCACTTATAAATGATGTTCGTCAATGTAATGTAATATTCGGGTATGTAATGTATACATGTGTATATTTCTGAGACTATATCAGGATGGGTGTCTGCGGGTCTACTGTCTCTTGGATCTCTGACTCATCTGTCTGATCGGCCCCAGTTTGTTCAGCTGGGGAGTTCCTTCTATGATGTGGGTTTTCATAACACAGGAGCCTGTTCTGTTCCCATTTCTGTTCACTCTGTAAACCTCAGATTTGAAGTACAACTCTAACTCATGACACTTGCAGAAGTTCTCGGACGACTCTGCAGTGGTGGGGTATATTAAAGATGGGCAGTAGTTGGAGTAGAGGGAACCAGCCGCTAACTTTGTGGAGTGGAGCAGCGGAAGCATCTGCTCCTCAATGTGGACAAAAACAAGGAAATGGTTGACTTTAGTCATGCAGCTAGTGCATGCATGTTAGCAAAGTCAGGGACCTAGGTGTACGAATCCCTGGCATGTAATGAATGCAGCTTGAGTGTCGTCTGAGTTCTTAACTTACGAGAAGACACGACCTTCTTCCCTGAAGGTGTTGAGCCCCTCATCACAGGACTTGGATCTCTCGGTGGTGATGGCCAGCAGGTAAGAGGAGCGACGACCTTTAATACTGCCTGAAGAGACAAAAGACAAGTCAGAGAAGAAAAGAAAGGAGAATGACACAGAGGGTTAAAAACATGCAATGTATGGTAGTGATGTGAACAGACACGAAGATGAGTTATTGATTTGCTGTTTCAAACTGTGAGTGATTAATATAACATATAACATGGAGTTGTGTTGACTGGCAGTGAGGTTTGGCAGTATTTATTCAAACATACTGAAGAACATACTGTATATTGGTTTAGCCCTGCCTAAAGCCTTTCAAAATTTAGATTGGGTGAGTGAGACTCACTGCAGTCCTGAGAATGAAGTCGGACAAACGAGGAGAAGGAGGAGAGGATGGGGGAGACAGAGGTGAAGGTGAGGGTGGCCATAGTGGAGGTCTGTGAACTGGACACCACAGAGCAGGCTGGTACATAGCAGGCCTGTAGGTCAGTACTAGGACTGGTAGGTTCATCTGCAAGGCCATCATCACAGGAGGTGACAAGAGGGTGTGAGATGAGGGATTAAACACTGACAAGACAAAACAGAGTTTCTTAAGATCTACCTTGGAGGCTATCTATCTATCTATCTATCTGTCTGTCTGTCTGTCTGTCTGTCTGTCTGTCTGTCTGTCTGTCTGTCTGTCTGTCTGTCTGTCTATCTGTCTGTCTGTCTGTCTGTCTGTGTGTCTGTGTGTCCTAGTGAGGGACATATGGTCATTGAGCTTCCTGTTTGACTTCCGTGATAAAACCATTCAAATTCTACACTCACATCAAATCCTAAAGACCATGATTGTGAGCATCTGAAAGTGAAAAATTGTCAATCAATCAGTCAGCTCAGAGATACTACATATTTCTAACAGCTCCAGTATCTCTCACATGGTAAGAACAACTATAGAAAAAGGGGAGACAAAATGGCGGAAAACTCTACATATACTGTACATTAAAACCCAATATTTACAATATTACAGTATTGCTGCCAATTGCTGCAACCATGTGGGTGCAGGAATAGACGCTGGGATCTGGTGTATTGCTAGCAAGCAGAGTCAGGGACCTAGGCGTATCAATAGCTGGCATAGTAGAGTCTAGTGACACGGAATGCCACTTCTCTGTTGAGGAAGGAAGTTGGTGCAGGAGGTGAGCAGGAACTAGATATAATTGAGCTGACCTCCACACACAGCACTGGTTCTGGAGCCAACTTGTGGAGAGGGGCTTTTCAAGAGTTGACCAGGGTGACAGGCACTGGGCAAGTGTTGGGGTATTGATTGTTGTTTCTGCCTATGCACTAAACAGCAGTTCAGAGTATCCAGCCTTTTTTTCTGGGTGGGGTCCTGGAAAGCATACTAGTTAGGGACTAGTTCTGTTGGGGGACTTCAGCGTTCACAAACAAATGATTCTTTGTACAAGAACATCTTAGGCCAAAGATCAATGATCGATAGGAGAGTGTCTGGTTTTTGAACCTCGGTGCTTCTCTGTTCTGTGAACTGTCTCACTAATGTCAGTTCCACATCAATAATTCTATTCTAGCGAACATCAATGTGGCCCCATCTCTCACAGATCCATCTTTTCAATTGTGGCATAGGAGAGGGATTAAATGTGTAATGGACCTTTTTAAGGAAGGGCACCTCATTTCCTTTGAACAGCTAAAGAAAGACTTCAGCATCCCTCTGTCACATTTCTTTAGATATCTACAGGTGCGGAGTTATGTTAAAAAACACTTCTCTTTGACAACCCCTCAGAGTACATGGACAGATGAATGTCTGACCATGGATCCAGTTGACAGAGGTCTGGTGTCTGTGTTGTATGGTAATATCCAGAGGGTTGCCGTCGTATCACTTAACCGTTTGGCAAGGCAGTGGGAGGAAGAATTAGGAGCCATCATTTCAGATGTAAACTGGCAGGCAGCAATTACATTGGTACACTCTTCCTCAATGTGTATTCGACATGGGCTGCTGCAATTTAAGGTTCTGCACAGGCTACATTTATCTGCAAGTAAGCTAGCCAAACTCTACCCTGGCTTAGACCCAACTTGTGTCAGATGCAAGCAAGACCCAGCTAGCCTCAGTCATATGTTTTGGTTTTGCCCAAAACTAGATCTCTTTTGGACAAATATATTTGATACATTTTCATACATGTGTAAGAAAGTAATCAGTCCCAACCCATTGACAATGGGATCGTCCCTCAGGAGACACCAATATCTAGGCACCAGGCTGAGGCTATAGCATTCTCCACTCTGCTAGCTCGACGTCGGATACTCCTTAGTTGGAAGAAGATCATGCCCCCCTCTCATAGGCGTTTAGTAGAGGACGTGATGTCCCACCTCAAACTTGAACAACTTAAATACACTGGCCGGCACAACCCATAGATATTATAAAGTCTGGCAACCATTTCTATCATACTTTGAAGATGAACTCCCCTTAACATAGTGTAGCCTACACCCCCCTCCCCACCACCACCCTTTATTTATTTATTTATTTTTTGTGTTTATATATTACTCTGTATATGCAGTTATGTGTATATGCATACATATGTGTATGTATGACTACTTTGTTGATACTGAGTAACATATCTGTTTTATTTTCTTGATTTTTCATTTATTTTCAATTATCATTATTACTATTAATATTAATATATTATATATATTAATATAGCATTATTGTTATTTATATTTTATTTCAGTTTTTTTTTTTATTTTGCTTTGCCTCTTGTCTGGGGTATTGAGTTCTACTGTGAGTGTATAATGTGAAAATCAATAAAAAAAATATTTGAATAATAACTTTTCATTTCTTAGAGGAACTACCGTATATGTTATTTTTACAAATGACAAAATGTTTTGAGTGACATTCCTACCCAGATAGTTACAGTTCAGTTTGAACTTGCCTACATATTTTCTGTTTGTAGCAATATTGGTAGACCTCATCAGTTCTCCCATACTCCTTACCTTTCTCACCAGGCCTCAGTCTACTCTGATGTTAGCCTGCAAAACTGATATTATTTGGCCTGTTGGCTGAGCCTATAAAATTATTTCTGTCTCCAGAGCAGCTCTGTTTCTGAGAAATTTGCATAACTAAAACAGTATAAAAATAATTGACAGGTAAAGGTCTACAGAAAGACCAGATCAATCAGTGCTCATCAACACAGTTTCAAACACCAGTTGGAAACACCAAACTGTTTGAAAACTAAATGTTCTGAGGGTACAATTATTATGTTGACATGTATATGACATACACCAACAGGTATGAACACAAAAAGGTGTAAAGGATAGAAACACTGAAAGAAAACATTTCTAAATGTTCACATAAATTAAGTGAAATTTTGAAGAGCTCTGTAGCAACACACAACATATTAATACATACAAAATAAAACTATACTAAACGTGCCTGTTATGACTGCAAATGAAACAAATATGTGGTTTGTGTAATTTTGAGAAAATGCAATCTCATCTGCAGGAACACATTTTTGACTTTTACAGCACTTATAACAATAAATGTAAATTGTCTTATACTCCACTGCATTATCAGGCCATTTTGAGGTAGCTGTAAAAAGTCAGTTGCTACAGAGGAAAGCTCACTTACCTATGAAGGGAATAGAGGACAAAGAGTCATATGCATGCTGTGCCAGGCTACCATTGGTCCTGCGGTTGGAGCCAGGTCCCAAAGAGATAGGAGAGAGGGTCCCTGGTGAAGGTGTCAAACCAGGGGGCTTGGGTGACTCCATATCTGTTGTGTAGTGGGGATGTTGAAGAGCATGAACGGGAGTCCGGCAGCCTGAAGGAGGCTTCTGCCTAAGGACCACATCTTGATTCAGTGAGATAGGAGAGATGACCACCCTGTCCTCTCCCAGGTGGGCTCTCTCCTCTTCTGACACAGACAGGGCAGGTGTGGACTGTGGCCTGGGTACCACCCTCCCCTCGCTGTCTGCAAGGCTGCTCCTGCGGCTGGGGCTCCAGTTGAGGTGGGGGCCGCTGTAGGTAGGCTCTCTGAAGGAGTGGGCCTGCTGGAGGAGGTGACCAGCTTTGTGGGAGAAAGTAGGACCGTAGCTTTTGTAGCTCACCAGCTCTTCCTCTTTTACACGTCTTGTTTGGGGTTCAGCTACCTGCTGACCTGACTGCCTGCCACTGGGTGGCACTGTGGAGGAAGTTGTGATGGGGGATGTCATTGTTTGGTGCTGATACCCTGAGGCTTTCTGGTCTATCTGCTTGCTGGGTTTTGTTGTTGTTGTTTGGGAGTTTTGTGTATTGTGTTCATAGCATGGTAAGACCAGTACAGAGGCTTGTGCCAGTGTTTCAACAGAACGGCCATAGTTGTGCTCGTATTCAGCGTAGGCTGCCAGTAGGCTCTCTGAGCATGACCTGCTTCCTGGTCCTGACACACCACCCCAACCACCTAGCCAATAGGAATCATGGGAAGCAGCAGCTGCCTGGTGGTGGTAGAGAAGGGTTTCTCTTCTCCGTTGCTCTGACGACGCTGTGGGGGCAGACATAGGTCCTGGGCCGAGCGCCAACCCCAGCCCCAGCTCTGTTAAACGTTCCTGAGAAATACTGCGGTGGCGTGGGGACATGTGCTCTGCAGCTTCAGCCTGGCTGTAGTACCACTCTGACAGAGCCTGGTGGCAGAGGGTGTCGGCATGGGCACGGGCAGAAGCCGGTAGGCTGCTTTTCCTTGGCGGAGGCAGTGTTGCAGAGGCAATGGCAGCATTGTGGTTAGAAAAGTGAAAGTCCAGCACATTGATGGCTGAAGAGGAGCGGCCACGGTGCCGTCCCAATGGGGTAAAGTGGCCTCTGGAATCCTCAGGACCCCCGGGCCAGCCGGATGTGAGGGTAGAAGCAGCAGACTGGTGGTTATCCAGTTGCGAGGTGGTGGGGCCAGATCGGCACTGCCAGTTGTCTAGGAGACTGTGGAGGTTGTGGCTGGGCTGGGGGGCTGTGGAACTGGGCTTTGTGGAAGGGTAAGAGAGAGGCGGAGGCTCAGGGAGGTTCTGGGCCTCACCTGAATAAGGCTTGTTGCCTTTCAGGTAGGCATCCTGGGAGTATGCCTGAGGACAGGAGGGTTAGGGCACAATGTAAAAAGGACAGAAAGGATAAAAGAACAGAGGTGGCAGGAACAGCTAGAGGGCAGATTGAGGCAGATAGAGCATGCACCTTGTTGCATTGTTTTTCTTTTTGTCTATAAAAGCTTAATCCTTATTGTACAACCAACACTGGAACTTTATTTCCTTTAATAAAGTTAAGGCAGTTATTACTGCACTGCAAGTGTATTACTTGTGTTCAATTTTTTGTCTGTTTTTATTTACCAAATACACATCTGTGTAGGTTGTTGCTGCGCTGGGAGACAAGTACTCCATGAAATCCTTCATTAACTGCAGCAGCACATGTTTTCTATATGTTGAAATGACCCTGTGGTCTGGTTTATGCTGGACAAACAAAAAGAGCTTTAAAGAGTTGCATATCTGAACATAAGACTGCAATACGTACACAAAACATGGATTATACTGTTGGCTGACATTATACACAGGTAAACAATGGCTCTGCAGCATCATTTAAGATTTCACCCTCTCCCATAGGTAAGATATTAACTCACTGCCCTCCAGAGAGGCTTACTGGATTCACACACTGCATACAGTGGAACCCTGCCATAAATATTAAATTTGTCAGGTTCCCACTAATTTGTCACACTCAGTGGATGTCTGTATTTGTACGCTTTGTACTTTTATCTTTGGAACTTTAAGAGGTGACTGTGTCTTCTGTCTCGTTTCTGTCATGGTGTTAGCCCTCTGGCATAAATTAATTACTTAATTTGTCACTCTTTCTCTAAATTGTCACACTTGACAGATGTTTGTACTTGTACTTTTTGTACTTTTTATCCTCGTAAGGTGAGGTCTGTGTTCTGTTCTTGACATGGTGAGCTGGGGCACTTGGACAGTTGTGCCACTGAGACAGTGACTAGGTAAACTCATACCCCTTGGATTCATTATCTAATAGATAAGAAACCCTGTTCAACCAATTATCCAATGACAATTGTACACCTGGTTTAGGTTGACTGTAATTGTTTGCCTCGTGTCATTGTCCACTTTGACTGATGAAGACACAGCAGTATCAAAACATTAGGCAGGTTGCACAATTAAAGGCTGTGAATTACGCTGTGCCTTTTGTCCTCTGGAAGTCTACCGCCATCAAGCTGAAAAAACACCTGGTTCAGCTGTATTTTGCTGGAAGAGGCGAAGAGAACCCTGTATTTATTATTATTATTTGATTACACAATAGTTGTTAGGAGACATTAAGTGTTGGTTTGGCTCTGCACATGAGATTTGTGGATTATAAAGAAAATATGTCCCCAACCTTATCCTTTAAAAGGTTGAATATAAGGTCGACTATTTAAGCTGACCAGAAAACTGTTAACCAACATTTGCATATATAAATTATTGGCTTGTGTATTAAAATAAAAAATAAAATAAAACCCCATTGTTTTTAATTTTATTGAGCTCTGTGTTGGTTGTTGCGTCGCCTCCCTTTAAGCAGTTCTTTTTTTACAGTTCTTTTTTGTCCATGCATATTTCAAAATTTTTGAGATAAACTTCAATAAATGGATTATAACAGAGATACACAGCCCTTGCTATTACTTAAAAAGCCTAGATAACTGTTTTATAATTTATCAAGGTGAAAGAAGGAAAGAAGAGAAAATAGAAGAAAGATCATACTCACACTTACCAACTGCAACACATCCTCATCTTTTGGCATAATTGAGAGCTCAAGAATGTTTTCACTGTAAAAAAAAAAAAGAAAAAAGAAAGATTAAAAAAAAAAAACATGTAAGTACAAAATAAATAAGAGGTCAAATATGGGATTTATAAACACGAGTCTCCCACCTGTTTTGGATAAGTGCGATCACCTGAGAGTAGGTTTTCCCAAGAATGCTTTCCCCATTCACCTTCACCAACCTGTCCCCTGTGAGCACACACATGCACGTACACACACACACACATGCACACACACACACACACACACACACACACACACACACACACACACACACACAAAATGCCAAAGGTTATGTAATCATGCTTTCCATGTATGAATTAACATTCAATCAATATTTAAATACTGAGTTAATCATTTGAATTCCCTAAACCTACTCCTCCAAAAGAGCACTTTCCTTTATTGATGTTCACTTCTAGTCTTTTTGGAAAAAGAGCAGTGAAAGACCATCAGCATTTGAGGTTGAGGAACATTTTATCCAGTTTTTCTCCCCAAAAAATCTTATCTGCTAACAACTTACATTACTGACAACCATTTCGTAATTCATCTCCTTGGCTTCAGTTCCTTTTATTACATTATCAAAATCAACTGGCACAGGTTTGAAACTTGCTCAGCATAACCAATGCATTATAATGAAACACATGTCCACTAGAAGCTGTTCATCACTCATAGCTAGTAGTTCTGACCAAAAATGAACAACCTTTTCTACTAATACTTTTGAGTTTGATACAAATCAAATGTACATATAATATAATTGCTATATGCTTGCACGTTTTTCAGCCCTGTACCCCCCACTGAGCTAAACAGATCCAAAAAAGGACTCAAAAGGTCCCCAGCTGCACTACTGGGGAAGGTTGAGACAGGCTCAACTTTATGTAAATATCCTCTGACACAGTGTGACATCCGCGATAGCCCATTGTGATCATGTTGATTTCATTCAGTGCAACCCGTGCAGTAGAGATGGCTAAGGTTTTTGGAGATGATAACACGGCTTAGAATTTTGAAACGGTCTCCCTTTCCTATTGCACAATGACACAAAGATTTTTGTCATTCACAATCATATCGAAGGAATGCTAAAACAACTTCTCCCATGTTAGCCAGCTTCTCATCTAGATAGATAGATAGATAGATAGATAGATAGATAGATAGATAGATAGATAGATAGATAGATAGATAGATAGATAGATATTTATTTATTTATTATTTATCCCCTAGGATAAATCCCCTAGGGGAAATTCATGTGCCCATTATCTCATTGTTGATAATAATAATAATAATAATAAAAACAGTTAATAATAAATAAAGAATAATAATTAGAATAGTCCATATCCTTTGGCTGAGGTGTTGTATAGCATGATGGCAGAGGGAATAAAGGATCTCCTGAACCTCTCTGTTTTGCAGCGTAGTGAGATGAGTTTCTCTGTCCTTCCAGAATGTTGTGGTTGGTATTGTCCAAGATGGCCTCTATCTTACATTGAATGCGTCTCTCCACAACAGTCCTGAGTGACGCAAAACTCCTCTCAAGCACAGACCCAGCCTTTTTTTTTAACAGCTTGTCCAGTCTCTTTGTGTTCATGTCAGACATGCTGCTGCCCCAGCAGATTGCAGCATAAAAAAGTACACTGGCCACCACTGACTGATAAACATGTGCAGCATTTCACTGCAGACATCAAAGGACCTGAGCCTCCTGAGGAGAAAGAGCTGGCTCTGCCACTTCTGATAGATGGCATCCATGTTCAGAGACCAGTCTAGTTTACTGTCAAGGTGTACACCTAGGTATTTATAAGTGTGCACCACCTCACTGTCCTTCCCTCGAATGTTGACTGGCTGAAGGGTGGGCCTAGACCTCCGAAAGTAAATGACCATCTCCTTGGTCTTGGAGATGTTCATAAAGAGGCAGTTCTTGTCGCTCCATTCACTGAAGGCCATCGTCAGATCTCTGTACTCCTCTTTCTGCCTGTTCCTGATATGCGCCAAATTAGCTGTGTCATCCGAGTATTTCTGGATGTGGCAGGACTCAAGGTTGTATTTAAAGTCCGCCATATACAGGGTGAACAGGAACGGAGCCAGAACAGTCCTTTGTGGAGCCCCAGTGCTGCTCATCACTGTCCCTGAGACACAGTTACCCAGCCTGACGTACTGTGGTGGTCTCGTCAGGTAATCCACAATCTAGGATGTAAAGCAGGGATCCACCCCCATCCCTTCCAGCTTGTCTTTAAGAATGGGGGGTTGGATGATGTTAAATGCACATTAGAAATCATAGAAAATAATCCTCATGTAACTACCTGGCTCATCCAAGTAAGAATGGGCCCAGTGGAGCATGTAAAGGACAGCATCATCCACTCCAACATGTTCTTTGTAGGCGAACTGTAGGGGGTCTAGTTGCATGTTCAACCTGTGGCCTCAGAAGGTGGAGAAGCAGCCGCTCCAGAGTCTTCATGATGTGAGGGCCACCGGTCTGTAGTCATTTATCTCAGCAGGTCACCCTACTTTAGGTGCCAGAACAAGACATGATGTTTTCCACAGGACCGGGACCCTCCCTGTTTGTAGACTTAAGTTGAAGATCCTCTGGAGAGGCTCAGCCAGCTGGGCTGCACAGTCCTTTAACAGCCACGGACACACACCATCCGGGCCTGTTGCCTTTCCAGGGCATGGCCTCTTGTGCTCCGCCCTCCCCTCCTCCGCTGTAAAGGGCAGGAGACTTGACCCCAGTGTGGAGGGAGTTGCAGCTGCAGTGTCAGGTTGTGGAGGAAATGCCGTAGGAGAAGCTACAGCTGAAGCAGTGGGAGAGAGAACAGGTGAGGCTGTGTCAAACCTGTTGTAGAACAGGTTGAACTCATTGGCCTTGTCCACATCACCTGATGTTGTGGCTGTTCTTCTCTTTATAGCGAGTGACGGTCCTCATCCCCTTCCACACCTCTCTGGTGTTGTTGTGCTGCAGCTTCCTCTCTACTTTCTTTTTGTAGTCTTCATTCACCTGCTTTACTCTCCTCTTCAGCTTATATTGCACAGACCTGAGCTTCTCCCTGTCTCCATCTCTTGAGCCATTGACAGTTCACTTGAAGTGGGTGAGGAATTATTGAAATTGGTGTCTTTGCATAACACTACAAAGGGTGTGGATGTTTTCAACGCCATTAAATATATTGTTGGTGTGAATGGGGGATTTTACAAGCTTCCAGCTGCTGTTACCGACGGCTCATCATCAATGCAAGGAAGACGCACTGGATTCACCTGGCTCCTCCAACAAAGAGGCCTTGACTGTCCAATACTGTGCTCATCATAGAGCAGGTGTGTAATGTTTTCACATTATTATCATTATTATTATCATTATTACTATGAATCATTTTTTATCATAGGCTAAAAAATCCTCCAATCTCAATTGGGGGAACAGCAAAATTTGTAGCCTTTTTGGATGAAGTGAGCACTGTTTAGGGGACGTTTACAGACGACACTGATATCACATAGATGAGCCGTGGGAAGTGCTTGGAGGGGTTATTTGTGCAGTGCACTGAAATCATAGTGTTTCTGGAGGACACTGTGTGTGTGTGTGTGTGTGTGTGTGTGTGTGTGTGTCTTCTACCTGTACACAGTCCGGCTTGTTGGGCAGGGCCATTTTCTTTGACACTCTTCACAAAGATGGTATCCATTGGCTCCAAACGAGACCACTGACAACATGCTTAAACACACACACAGGCACATTCACATCCAAATTCAGAAAAAAACTTTCCTAGATTGAGACTATCAGCAAAATCTACAAAGTTGAATCAGCTCCATCTACATGTGCAAACAAAGGGTCCCCTTACACACACAGTATCAGCATTGTGCTTAATTTAACAGATTACAATAGATTCTAATTAGTCCCAAGGGTATGTAAATAAATGAAATGATTCATTCTACATATCCAATGGCTAAACATCTGCGAACAATGTGTAACCAATTAAGTCAACAGGAAAATGAAACACTCACCAGGTCCAGTAGCATTTCCATTCTCTTCATCCTGTGCAAGAGACACCGAGCAGATGTTAAATGTTTTCTGTGCAAGGAGGAGAGGACCACAGGGGGGCGCTTCTCGCCTCACATTACACCCAGCACAGGTCTCCTTGACACCAGCTGACTTTGCTGCCTCGACTGTAAATCAGTCGATTTACATCATGACTATCTGACTAACTCTCTAACTGTCTCATAAAGTGTCCTGTAAACTGTCCGTCTGTCTGTCTGCCTGTGTCAGCTCATTCCTGACGTGGACACTCAAAGGGCACTCTGGATAAAGACTGAACTCTGCTGCCACACAGTGACCTCCGTCCAAGCCACAAATGCTACCATCTTGTCTACAGGAGCCATATTTGTGTGGAGCAGATGACTTGCAGGCTGAATGCAACACTTAAGCTTATACAGTTATCCCTGTATGATGTGTGTAGACTCTGATCTCTGATTCTTCTGACTGTTTTTTTAACATAACAGCACAGACTGATTTTTCCATACATCATACACATGAAGAACACAGACAGACATAAAAACTATGCTTAGAACTTTTCAGAACTTTAGAACTATGCTTCGGTAACATTTTATTTGATCCTCAAGGTCATTTGTTGTTGTTGACAACAATCTACAAGATGTATCCAATTCCCAAATAATTTCCAATAACTACCCTGGACTATGTAATTTGGTGCTAATTACAGGGGAAATAGAGATGGTTTGCAGTTGGGACACTAACAGTTAATTCTGATTAATTGCCAGCAAAAGCAGAGAGTCTTGTAATCAATGTCCAGCAGGTCAGATGAGCATGCAAAAATGTTTCTATAGGCCTGCACACAATTCATGTGAATTATACATAAATAATTAATCAATATTTAATTGGGTTTAAATGGAGCTTCTCTATCAAATAAATTCCTATTTTCAGTATAATTCATACAAGTTACATGGTTCTCTCTTGAAAACCTCCCTAGAACTTATTAGGAAAGGACAGATTGGCTCCAGGTCGAGGTCCAAAAGCAGAGAGGCAAATCACTTACTTTGAGGCTGTGGAGGGAGGACTCTGGTGGGTAGACAATGAAGTGGCGCAGAGTGAAGCCGAATCCCTGTGAATTCTTCTGGAGTAAAATGGTACTTGGGCCCTGCCACGACCCGCCCTCCACCTCACCCGATGATGGCGGCCAGCGCCTGTTCTCATTGGATGACACCACGCCATCTCTCCGCCCTTTAGCCTATTGAAAAGAGAAGTTGGAAAAAATGTTTCAGTCAACATTGCTTAACTTTACTTTCCCTTTTGGAATATGGACAAAACTTTACCATGTGAATCATAAAGTACATCTCAAGTATCATTTTCAGGTGTCTCCACTGAACTTGTCTATGTGAGTGTGAATTTATCCACAGTTGAATAGATTTAAAGGAAGTCTGCAGGGGTGGGTGTCGGTGTGTGTGTTCCTTTCACTCAGGACTCTGCCCAGATTCGACCAGAGCAGAATTCCTTCAATGCCAGGAATTTCTCTGAGACTTCCTCTCTCCAAAAAGGAAGCTCTGTTTTCACCAACAACCTCAACTATAATCACATTTATTAACTGCATCCAACAATGGCAGAGTTAAAAATATATACCATCTATAAATAACAGTCATTAAACAACAGGAACTTATTAGGGCTCATAAACACAGATCTGGAAAATTAGATGAACAATAGACCTTCACAGAGAGAGACTAAAAACATCCACAAATAACTGTATGTGGTACAGGAGGTCCACAACAAAGAAACACAGAGAGTGGACCTTCCAACAAGAGAAACGACTAACCTGCTAACCCACCTGATATTTAACCTTATGATGCAATACTGTGCAGGTCTGAAAAGATAGTCGATCAGCAAAGAAGTGTGACTTCAGTGTTGTGCCTGAACTGAGCCAAAAAGCTCTATTAGGAAAAAAAAGACTAGGCCGACACAGTATATGGACATAATCATAATTACTTCAGACTTTAATTGTACAGCACTTTTCATACAGTCTAACACGAAGTGCTTTACAAAATAGAAGCAAACACACACACACACACACACAGAAGGAGAGAGAGAGAGAGAGAGCACTAAGTGATAAAAACAATAAAAAAAAAAGAAAATTAAGACAACAATAACAGGAAGTTAAGCAATGCTATCGTGAATCTCATAAATTATAAACCTGAAATAATACTCCAGTTGTCGTTAGTGTGTTAAGTAATTCTTAAAAATCTGAGATAAAAGATGCCCATTGTTTGGGTGGTCTGTAAAGTGAGTGAGGTTGCTGTGCCGCCACCTTTTTTACCTTTCCTGGAAGGAGTATGAAAAATTGTAGTTTGGTGGTGAGGCTCAACAAGGGTAGCTTATTTCAATAGAGCGAGTTAGTTCTCAGTGGCAGTTACCATTATATATGTCTTGAAGGCATAATACACTGAAAGCTTGAAAAAGATTAAAGCTCAAAAAGGCTTTTTTCCCACCAGACATAGCAGGTATAATACAGGTGTTGCAGCAGCGATAATTGTGTACATTGTTAGTTGGGTACATTGTTGTGCTAGATTCCTCATCATCTGACATCTCTGCAGGTGACATTTCATACAAGTTAATGGAAACAGAGGTGAGATGTTGTACATGTTTACCTTCCCCTCCACATCTCTTACCTTACTAACCCACCCACTCAATGTGAAATGCCAACATACTAGAGTATGTTTTATTGAACTGTGTGATTTTATTTGCCAGCTCTATTTGTAAGTGTGTGTACATGAACATTTATCTATGAGTTTAATTAATCAATATTGTCCTTGCATAAATAAAGGATTCCCCTTTGAACATTTTACAGTTTCTGAATGAGAAATAGTATCACTTTCAGGGTATTGTTCATGCTGCCTTACTGTCGCACTGAACAGAGCCAGAAGGCAGAATAAACAACACAGTACATACTATCACTTTAAAAAGTTTATAATTACATGTTTTCAGCCAGTTGTTTATTTACACATCCAGCAGAAAGACATTAGCTTTACCTTTCATTAAGAGTCCAACCAGTGAATGCGAGTCAAATATTCACTCCTCTTTTAGCTCTGTTTTGGTCTCCACCAACTCCTGAGAAAAAAGTCTGGCTCCTTAGCTGCTAAATGTTCCAGATTCTTAATAACTAGTTGGTAACCTCGTCTGTATGGTGCGGAGAAGGTAGGTCTGATGCTGTTGGCAACAAGGCTGTTGAGCAGTGAGACTGAAACAAAGCTTTCTGAAGCACTCAATCACTATGAAGCAACTGTTGAAAACGGTTTAATGTTTCAAGCGTCTCATATAATCAAAATGGCAACTGTTGGCCAAAACCTTGGTATTGAACTTGTATGGATAATGAACAGTGGACAAAATACAGTAGACAGTACTGAAGATATCTTACTGCTGGATTATGATGACAGGGGAGACCGAAAACATAGTCGCCATGCACACTGACACGCACATCACATCATTATACACAAAAAAGCACTCAAACTCGACTAAGCCAGCTACACAAACAGGAAGCCTGTTCAGGAACTGGATGGTCAAGCCCTTGGGAAGCATGATTTGGGGAAACCTCCGCCTCTAAGAATAGTTCCAAGGAGAGCAAGGAGGGGACATACACTTTCCACAGAGAGAACTTATTAAGTTTAGATCAATTTTTTTTATTATATGTTCAAACAGATAACAATAACCTCTATAAACTATTCTCAAATCACTGAAAGGCAGTGTTAGTTTGTGATGTTGGCTTGCTTTCTAACCAGATATTAAATAGTTTTAAGGCTTTTACTTCACACTGACTTATTCAAACTTTTTAAAAGAGCCACTCTAATAGCATTACATAACATTTATTTTCATTACCATCAGCCTTCACAACACACAATGAATAACCTCAGTTGATTCCAGCGTGTGTGTGTGTGTGTGTGTGTGTGTGTGTGTGTGTGTGTGTGTGTGTGTGAGTGAAGAGAGAGAGAGAGTGAAGGGGTGGGGCTTGTTTTTTTCTTAATTGCTTATATTTTGTAAAGCACTTTGTGTTACACTGTATGAAAAGTGCTTTTTATTGTTTTTATCACTTAGTGCTCTCTCTCTCTCTCTCTCTCTCCCTGTGAGTGTGTGTGTGTGTGAGAGAGAGACTGGCTGTGTGTGTATGTGTGTGTGTGTGTGTGTGTGTGTTAGTTGGGTACAATGTTGTTTTAAATTCCTCATCATCTGACATCTTTGCAGGTGACATTTCACACAAGTGAATGGAAACACAGAGGTGAGATGTTGTACACGTTTACCTCCCCCTCCATATCTCTCTCTTGCACTCACTCACACACTCACTGCATATACAAACATCTTTCTATGATTTGCATTAAGTTATGCAAATGCCCTTGCATACATAAAGGATACCCCTTTTGTCAGAAGTGACTTCTCACCTGCAATATAATCCACTTTTTCTTACTTTATCAGTATGCTCAGTATGTCCAAACACTAATATTTTTACCAACCGGCTGCTAAATTATAAATTACGAATGCTTTTGTCTCAGTCCCTATTCACCACCATGATAAGTGTGTGGCCAGGTTCTGTTGTAAGTTACCCCTGGATTTGTTACTACTGTTGGTTAAAAATTGCACCTGAACATCAGTGCTTTGTTCATGCTGGGAATGAAGACAGTTTGTCCAAACCTTCCTGAGTCCTAACCCAGACCCCCTCTTATACAAAACACAAACCATTGAAGGAACATTTATACACTGAAATATAGCCTGTACATTTAAATGTAAGCTTGTCTACCCAAGGCTACATGCTCACTGAGCAGAATTAAATGTTCTGCACATTCTACATCAAATGTGATGATCCCGAACACTCTGCAAAATTGTGCTCTTTCAAAACATGGGCTTGTTGTGGTGTCTTAAATATAGCTCATCATAAACATGGGCCAGCAGCTGAATTAATTTACAAATGTTTTTGTTGAGTACTATAATGATTTAGTAATTGTGCTCCTCTGACATTTAGACTACAGCAGAGTGAGCTGAACTGAGAGAGCAAGAGTGACACGATGCAAAAAGACACACATCCAGCCTGGATACACAGATCAGATAATACAAACTGACAGATACTTTGTGTGACAACACACACTCACACACAAAGCGCAGACAAGCTGGATAACTAAAAGACACACTCTACCAGCAAACAAACATGCTACATGCAGTGTGTGTTGAAGCAGTGTGATCCTTGATGCATATCTGAACAGATGATGTAAAAGCACGACCACACACACACACCCACGTCTGAATACTGTACACAAACAAGGCTTTACATAAAGTTACATGAATCTCAGTGCGTAGTGAGGGCATCAGCCTCGTCTCCCTTCCCCTCCGCTAGTTAACAGGCCCCCTCAGTGCTACATTATATAACACCTAAAGGAGGCACAGAGACATAACATAACACACACACACACACTCAAATGAGTCAAACACCATGTGCTCAATCTTCCTCCAAACTGTAGGTGACAACAGGCTGGTAATACACATTCTGTTCAGCTCCACTCTGCAGTACCTATGCTAACACACTGAAGTTCACAGCAAGGACCTTAACCTTCGCTCCCTCTGATAAAACGAGAATTTACACTTGTAGAAAAGGACATGGTCAATAATGGTGTCTTTCCTGTGCACTGATCAGAGCAGACAGGAAAGGTTAAAGAAGGATGGTAGAAGACTAATACCAGAGGACATACACCTGTCCACAGTCATCAGATCAGACAGGAGATGAAGAGCCTTCAGATGATGACAGCCATAGCTGTTTTTAGAGCTGCAGTCAATCTACTATGTTCAAGGATGGAGCAATGGCAACATCCAAAGGTAGTCCAGTACAAAAAAAGAACAAAGCTGCCAAATTGGATTGATAGTTTCACTTGTTTCAATTTTTGTTTTACTCAAGTATGATCCTTCATTCCACAATTTGGTGTCCTGGCCCACAACTTTACAGTTTTTTCTCATCAACCTCGTTTCCAGCCACAGTAAGAAGCTGAGGAACAAATAAACCCAATGCATACTACCTGCTCAGCAGAAAAAACAGAGCTAAAACAGAGGGAATATTGGGCTTTGATTCATCTGCTGGACACAAACACCACTCCACATGAATGATCTTGTTGATGGTTATGTTGCTCTGTGACTGCTAGATGTGGAAATAAGAAAAGGGTTAGGGTTAGTTCACCAGCAAGTTCACCATATCAACATCATGAGGTGTCAGTGTTTTGTTTGCAACGTGTTTCTGCTGAAAAAAAGTGGCCACAGCATTAGTTATTGCAGGTTTAAATTAATTAGGCCATCAAAAACATGACTCCAAATGAAATCTAATGTTGCTCTGGGTGGGCAAGACTTTTATATAGACAACTGATGCTGACACAATATATCAAATGTGTGATATTCGGCTGGTTGTGGCATTCTGTCCCCAAAACAAAAAGGAATGCAGAAAGGCAACATTAATAACTTCAACATCATCAATTCTTGGCTTTCTGATTCTGAAAGACTTTCATTGGTCTGGCTTTGAAGACAGTGAGTTCAACAAACAGTGCCTAATGATGATCTAAAGCATGTTTCAGATTCCTTTTGAGCTTTACAAAAATGTCTTTGGGAAAATGTTGACTTTAGAAAAGTAATCATGTATTGGCAGTTACAGCACAATACTACCATCCACCCTCTTACCCAGGACAATCGATGGCGCTGTATGACCCTCTTGGAGCTCCGTCTTCTTGGTGATGCAATGAATGTCCGCCGGGGTGAGGCGCGAGGTGAAATATTCCTTAACACTGCCAGCCAGATACAGCGAGGTTCGGCATCACTGCAGTCCACCCCGACAGAACACTGAAATTGCCACTTGTGGCCTGATGGAGCTGGTGCAACACCCGACACCCTCAGCATACCTCCATATTAGTACCCACATGTACTGACTGTGCAATGAACATGAACTAACACACACCAGGGGTCACAAGACTTTGGACACCACAACTGATAAATCCAGTCACTTTTGCACGATCTGCTTGATGCACCATAGCCAGAAGTGGTAACTGAGGATAAGTCAATTTTCCATTGACTTACAGTAAGGTCAACTTCTCAAGTGTCTCACACTCAGACTACGGATTCAAAACACCTTCAGTGTATGAAGTGGTAATCCTTGAGTTGGATTTAACCAGAGCTTCATCATTCGTGTATATCTTCCACTCGGCAACTGACTGGTTGTGTTTTGTAGTGTCAAAGATAGACAGCCAAGCCATGAAGATCCTGCCAATAGCCAAGAAAAGCATCCAATTTCGGATTTGATTAAATTTAATCTGTCTTTATTTTGTCCAGTTTTCTAACATGTTGTCTCAAGATAGTCCTCATTTCTTTTTACCAATCTGAGTGTGACTTCAACAAATCTTGACTTCTTCTTGCATTTTCTCACCTTTCATTTAGTCCAATTCACAGTTCTAGATGAGATCTTCGGCTTTGGTAGCATCCTTGTGTTGAGAAACAGCATTGGTCCCAGTGAGAAACTGTGACAACATTAGTTGACAGCTCTCTCTAATTTCAACTAGTTCTCTTCATATTTTTCAAAACAGAATTGTCTCCATGTCAGAAAAATCACACTCATTTCACTGCAGTAGTGGTTTGCTGGTGCCATGCAATTTGGCTTAAATTTAGGGCTTGTCTTTGGACTTTGGAAACAAACCCATCGCAGACCAGATGAATTCTGTCCCTGGACCAGTTGAGCTGAGAAGGCAGTTTGTAGTCAGTTTGTTGGAATTGGAAACAATCCCGTGCTGCTGCTGCTGATCCTGTGCGCCCCCCTCATACTGCCACTATAGTGAAGAATTGGCTGTGGCTAGCTATCTATATTGCTGTCTAAGTACAGTCTTCGCTGTTCTGAACACTGTCATGAAGCTCTCTCCTTTCAGTCTCTCTCTCTCAATAGTTTCTGTTTGCTGACATCCCCGCACTCTCTCTCTCTTTTTCTCTCTCACACTCACATGCCTCTCCTCCTTTAGCTACACAATCCAGCCCATTGGTAGAGCAGAGAGCAATGTTACTCTCTCTCTCCCCCTGTTCTGGGTCTCCCCGTCTCCTCCATTTAGACTCACAAGTCTGTGCCTGATGCTGATGTACTACAAACTAAGCAAGCAAAGTGACTATTTGATTATTAACTAATTTGTAGAACAACAGAAGAGTAATCAACAAAAACTGGTCAAGCAAGCAAACATTCATTGGTTCCAGTTTCTGAAATCTGACCATCTGCTGATTTTCTGTTTAATATTAGTGTAAAGCGAAATCTTCAATTGGACACAACAAGCAATTTGAAGATATCTTATGTTCTGCAAACTTATGATGAGCATTTTACTTTTTTCTCTGTCCACACTCAACATGCTTGTTGATCAGGACCAATGTATGTTTTAAATATGGTGCCTTAAATAAATACTGTAGCCAGAAGCTGGTGCTGTGCTGTCCAACAGCCTTCCATTAGACAGGTAATGCTTATTTACCAGCAAGGTGACACCTTATCAGTAAGATTTTACTTGAGCTTTTCATCCAGTTCTGTTGTATTGATGTGAATTGTATTTTTTTTTTTTGCACTATTGTCGTTTTAGTTTAAGATTCTGTTGTTTATTTTTTTGTTACATGAATAAACCAAATCAAACCTTTCATTCAAAGAGTGAGATGATAAGACTGGAATCAGTTCCATATCTTTGTATTAAATTTGTTGCTGGAATTAGGACAGGATTAGCCTATTTTAGCATAAAGTGTACAACCAACCGGTAATTGATGTTTGAGGCCAACACTTGAATTGATGTTGGAAGGCTAAAACCTTTGATAAAAATATTATCTGGAGATAGTAATAACATTTTTACAAGGTTGTGTGATTTAACATTCTTGCTGATTTATATGACTGATAAAAAGAGAAAGCAGGGGCTTACCAGCTAGCCAAGCTCTCTCTCATTTTAATCTTAGAGCTAGTATCAGCAGCAGTTGAGTCATGTTGAGTCGAGTCTACATAACCTGTAGACTACAGGGTTGTAGTACTGAACAGTCTCAGCAGCGAGTGCATCCAGCTATAGTAAACCCAGAGGGGTAAATGGTCAATTATGTGGTTAATTAATGCACTGATAAATGGTGTTACTAATTCACTTGATTACTGTTTGACAAAGTTTGCTTTAAGTTGCTTTCATTTACAACATGGCTGACAGTTAGTTTGGTAACAGAAAGAAGGTTTCGTTAATGTCAGATTTGGAGTGCAAGCCTGTAGCTGTTTCCTGAAGCCAGTATACAGTATACCTGTGTAAACTCATTTTACAGTATATCAAACTCACAGGCATACCATAGAAAGTATTCACTCAATTATTTCCAGCACACACCTGTCTGCCCACACTGTGCCTATACAGTGTATAGCCTACATGCGCCACCTACTTTACCTTATAGGCTCATGTTTTTATGTCTTTGTTCATCACTTGTGATATGAAAATATCAGATTTCCATAAAGTCAGAGAAAGTGTGCTTCCTGGTCATAGCAATTGTAAAATTTTAGCAGATCAGTGTCTGTCTTGCCAACTTTTAGGTGGCAGTCTTTATAAGTGTTGGATGACTTGGACAGAGCCAGGATAGCAGTTTTGCCATGCTGCCATTCTTTAGCTGTTTAGTGCACTACTTTTGCTCTGTGCCATTTTAGTAGTAAGTATCCAAATTCTCAGTTTGAAATCCATACACCATATAGTGCCATCAAAATATTACACACTATGTACATTACTTTTTGCTTGATAGATGCAAAATTTACAGTTGTGCAACATTTCATCCGTCAAAATTCCTTACTTACGACTTGGTGTCAGGTGGGAACAAAGAATGAGAGAGACATAAGTATTTTTGCTAAGTAAAACTAAATGCATCCTGTAACAGTCTCTGTACTAAACACACAGACATGATATCCATCTTTTCATCTCACCTTCAAAAAGAAAGCAACTAAGCATATTTCACAAACTGGTAAGGTGTTCCATTAACCAATAATGTAAGTAAGTAGCAGTCCTCTGTGTATAAAGTAGGTATTAGACAAAATTATGAACGAATGTAAATCAGTGTGTGTGTGTACGTCTATGTGTATGTCCTGTTCTAGATAAATGTAAAAAAAGCAAGTGTGTGAGATATGTGATATATGTGCAAAAATAATATTATCAAACTATAATCAAGCATAGATGTTTGTGCTTCTTGAAAAAATGTGAATGCCAGACTGTGTGTGTGTGTGTGTGTGTGTGTGTGTTTGTGTGTGTGTGTATGCACGTGTCCGTCCTCCTTGAACCC
The DNA here is from genome assembly GCF_021018895.1 of Seriola aureovittata. NCBI lineage: Eukaryota > Metazoa > Chordata > Actinopteri > Carangiformes > Carangidae > Seriola > Seriola aureovittata. Next base: position 22,391,199 of record NC_079384.1, on the reverse strand, counting down.
TCCATCACAGCCCTAGCGGCTCTAGCAGTGCTGTCAGCCCCACATTCCTGTTTCCACTGACACCTGAGGGCAGCTACAATGAGACAGTAAGAGAAAGGGAGAATGACGATAAAGAGGGAGAAGTGGGATGTAGAGACACTAAAAGAGGCTGACGTCCATGCAAACATCATCCAGCAGCCTCTGCATCTCTCATCTCTTGTCATCTTGTGATCTTCACTTTCCTTTTCTCTTCTTTCCTAACCCCTTTTCTTCGCTACTTGTTTCTTTTACATTGGTCACTGTCCCTTTCCCTAATTGTAAAACATTATTCTGGCATTAGTGTGCGTGACTCTTCGTCTGACAAGTTTGGATTGGGAAAAAGCACTGTGACCAATTTCTGTACTATGTTTCCTTGACTGTGAGGACTTGAGGCAGAACAAAAATAACAATGTGTTGCATGAGTCAGAGGAGAATATGCATCTGTTCTGTCCTGATTCTTCATACCTCTAGTATGAAGGCAACAAACCACATGATGCCTTTGAGGAGGGATGCTTCAGGGCTATGAAAGCACCTACCAGAGCATAAAAACACATTTAATCAAATGCAGTTAACAGATCTATCTATTCATCAACTGATCTAGGGAGAATGAACTATGTATATTCAGACTGCCTAAATAAAATGCTGAATGCCATGGCCAGAGAAAGAGCTGAAGCAAAATACTGGCTAAATCCAGTGGCTGCAGCTACAGACAAAATAACAGCAGAGCAAAGTTTGAAAAAAAAAAAACGTCTTAAACAGACTAAGGTATTCATGTGCTTTTTTGCTTTCATTGGAAGGCTAAAGACTTTGATAAAAAATATTATCTGGTGATAGTAATAACATTTTTACAAATATTCCACACTATGTACATCACTAAGTTGTAAATTGGTAAGGTAGGTTTGTCTCCCTTTTATAAATAAAACCCACTTCAGTTACATAAGTTGTAAACTTATAAATGTACTGCAGTTGGGGTCAGAAGAAGAAGAGCAAAGCAGAGAGAAAGGTAAATAAAGAGCTGTCAGCCAGAATCTTAGTCTAAAAGAGACCAGACCCAGACAGAAAGGGGGGGGGGGGGCAGAGAGGGAGGAAATACCCAACGAGACAGCAAGTGAGATGAAAAGAACACTGAGAAATAATCTCTGTAGGACAAAGAGTCAAGACTTGATCATGTCACTAAAGCACAGTTAAGTGTAAACAGCTAAATGTTATAAAAACACCATCAAAGGTGAAAGTGAACAGACAGAAACAGAGAGAGAGACATGAAGTAACTCAGCTGGCAGAAGAATCACACCTGTAAATTTGAGCACTTCCGGTTTTAATTAAGGTAATTCACATCTGGACTGGGTATCGACACAATTTTTACATGTCTTTTTGAGCTTAGAATCAGCACCTAAATGTATTCACTTCTTTTGTTTGTAGTCATTATGTGCAAAAATCTTGCTTTTGATCTATTTTTGGAACTAGTTCTATTTGGATATGAGAGGGACTTACGATAAAATCATCAAAGAAACAGATCCTCTAATACCTTAGGTGCACCACGTCAAGTGACGAGTCAACAAGGGTTGTTAAACTGTTACAGCAAGTGAACTGTGTTAGAAATAGTTATCATGAACATAAATCCCTGCATATTTTAGGTGTCTTATTGTGTATAGTTGTATATGTTTTACTTTTTTTTTTAATTAAATTTGGAACAGTGTCAGTTATGTTCTAAGTGTTTCAGATCTATAAGCGTGAGGACTTGAAGTGCAACACATGAAGAGTTTTGTGTTTCTATGTAGTAGCTAAGTAATAATTATCATCATGGATGATCTTCCAAGATTAATAAAAAGTCTGTGAAGCCTTCAATGATTTTCAACCCTCTTTCCACATGTTTATTTATGCTTTCCTGTACACAAACTTCATTTAAAGAGCAACTGAATAGCAGCTGAAAGGTTTTCTCTTATTTCTTGTGACCAAAATACATTCTGAGCTGCTATTTTTCAGTGTGTGTTCCCTGGTGGACAAACTCTGTGATGGAGTAACTGTTTCTAAATGACCTTAAACATGACTTTGACATGTCTCTAATCACATTTCACAGTTACTTATTGGCTGACATATCCGCCAATATTGATAAATCTATGAGGAATTAATATCAGCCAGACATTTTAAAATGCCCTCTTGTGATGAGATGCTAACTTTTGTATGTGTTGACAAGCAATTGCCTTTTTACAGATCCTATGGAGTGATGTTCGTGTGCATCTAATGAATGCTAATATTCATTCATTTTAAAGTGTGTCTGTAGTTGCTAAATTTTCCAATGTCCAATTTCCAATTGTCACATTTAATGATGTTTACAGCTCACATGAATCTACACTGACAACAGCTTCTAGGAAAGAATGACAGAAAGAGAGAGCGATAGAGAAGAGACAAAGAGAGACAGGATGAATAGAAGGATAAAAAAAGGACCAACACAGCTGCAGAGGATGCTGAATAGACATAGGAGCCTCTCAACAATGGGACAGAACAGTGATCCAAGCACACAGTAACACACGCATGCTCTAACCAATGCACCTTTTTGACTTTTTTGTATAATCATAATATTCCTTTTCAAATCACATTTTTCTTTGATATCCAGGGGATATGTCAGGGGATTCATGTTGTATGATATTTTCATAACAAATGTTTCTAGTTCAGACAGCAGGATGCATACAGTACATTCTCCCACTCTGTGTGGTTCTGAAGAAAATGGCTCAAATGTAAAAGTATGGAAAAGGCCAATTCAGTTGTTCATCCATACCTTCAATGTTTTACCATATTTTACTCAGGAATTCAGATTTTCCATTTTCTATTGTGTCATTTTTCAGGCCCGGCTGCAAAGAGTTTAGTTTCTTAACAACAAAATCTGATAAATAACTTTTAACATAACAAATAACACAGATGCACACACACACACACACACACACACACACACACACATAGAGCTGAGCCACAGAGAAGAGAGGAGACATGAATGAGTTTCACTGCTTCCACGTAACAGCCACACCGGGGCAGCACTGCTTTACAAAATGAGTTCCTATCACACATTGAATCAATGTCACTGCTTTCATTCTACATTTGAATTTATGGTAATTTTCAATTCCTTGATCACCAAATCACCACAAATAAAGGCATCAAAGATCATTGACGTAAAGGCCTAACAATATTCTCATATAATCTTAAATTCAAAGAGACAGTCAGTGCATACATTTTATCCTGCAGAAGTGCTGTTGAGTATGATGCTCATCTCTATGACATCTGATAAGAATGATGGCTCATACATGACCGTAAGTGAAAACTACATACAGGCTCTGACCGAAATATGTTAACATGAGGAGATCAGAGCTATTAATGAGTATAATAAGGAGGACACAGGCGCTCGGGAAAGCTCACTAACTGACCTATTTTTAGTCAACTGTGAAAATTGTTCTGAGCTAAAAATAACTACAAATTCATTTTATGCATCTTTGATCGTTTTCATTTGAGACATACCTGCTGTCACGAGGCTGGTCTGCCATCCAACCACTAATACATAAATACAGTATATGATTTCCAACATCTATTCAACCTTTCACTTAATACTTGACAACACTGACAGCAGGTGATCAAGTGGCTTCATGAGATCCTGCAACTAACAATTATTTTCATTATCATTTTCTCAGTTAATTGATTAGTTGTTTGGTCTACATGAAAACAGCTAAAATGCCTATCACAGTTTCCCAGACCCCAAGATGACATCTTTCAAACGTTTTCTTCTGTCAAATCAACAGAGCAAAACCTGAATATATTTAGTTTGCAGAGATAAAAAGCAGAGAAAAAAGGAAATACTCAGGAGGAGTGTGAACAAGCAAATATTGGGCACTTTTTCTTAATTAATTGATTGGAGTGCTTATTGATTTGCTTAAGTTTGCTTATGGATTAATCAAGTAATTGTGCCAGCTCTAGATTCAATAAGCATATTCAATACAATATTGCACTTCAATAGAACGCGAACACTTAAAAAAGCGTAAAAGTAATGTAAAAGCTTTATGACTGATCCTCAGCCAGATCAACTTGGCCCTCAGCAGACACTGTATCTTTACGGTTCACCAGCACTGAACCCGGACCAGCCGGGGTAGATGTATAAGACCATTGTTTCCTGTTAGACAGTGGCTCTGTGCATCTGAAAAGGCAATGGGACAGTTTGGGTATTTGTGTTTCAAAGAACACAGTACTATCAGAAAGGAAGGAAATAACAGCAGAGGATACCACACTGACAGACACACTGATAACAAGGGCTCAGTAGAACCGCTGTTCTACCAGACACTGCTCTGAGGTACAACAATATTTCTGTCCAAAAAAGCCTACAAAATAGCATGTAGATCACAAGACACTTAATGCTTCCATTTAAATTCAGCATTAATACTAATTACATATACACAAGACAAACACTTCATCCCACCTTTAAGTCAACCTTTAAGTATGGCTGATTGGAACGAGAAACACTTGTGTTAGGACAACACTGTGTATGACTTTCTCTTTTTTGAGCCCAAACCTTACACAATTTGATTTAAGCTTGGCAGATTCAAAAATCTATATTTTAGACCAAGTGGATGAATAATGCTTTTGTTACTTTTGTTGGTTAAGGTGTGTTATGCTTGCAGTGGCCAATGTAGCCTGCAGTCTGCAGCATTGATGAGGAGGGTTAGAGAGGTCTGGAAAGATAATTTCTTTCTCTTCCGACCGGACCAACACATCAAAACACGCTGATGAGGAGAACCTATGGAGTTAACAACAGGGACAACAGTTGAGTTCCCCTGGTCCTGCGTTATCAACACAAGTTATTATGTTTGCTTAAAACAACTGTACAACAAACTGATGGTGGAATAACCGTTACAAAGAGTTATCGCATTCAAAATCTACATTATTACATCAGTGAATCAGCAAGGAGCATGGACACGTAAAGTAATGCATCGCGACATAAAAATTACTACAGTGTAAGAGCAGTTGTTCTTCTGTTAGAGAATATCTGTGATAGTGGATTCAACAGACCATGGCATGAAACCTGCCACATTTTAGATAAATGGTTTTGATTGGGCGGCTGGTTTGTGGACATATGGAAATCTGTCTGAACAGGAGGGGGGCCAGACCCATCTTCAAGAGTAAATAAACATGAACTCACTGATTGGTCTGGTTTTCTGGCTAAGTGTGTGCTGTATGACAGGCATAAAGACAGAATAAAGAGTCAAATTCCTACAGACGGAATGATCAGATCACTTCACTTTCCTTGTTTTGAATCTGGTTAGATGCATTAGTTGTTCTGCCTTCCACTGACCTGGAAAGCTGACAAGCGCTCAGTCTATTTTAGTGTTTTGCTCAGAAACATGTAGGAATGATGAAATCAGTTAGAGGCTGATAGAGCTCTTGTCTTTGATGTTGTCCATCACTTCAGCATGATTTGGATTCAGCAGAGGCACTGTATTTCCAGGGATTATAGCAAGGAAAATTTCTGTGCCTGAAATATGTTCGGGAGTTATGAGAAAGAATGGAGGGAAGGGGGGGGTTAGGGCTATGGTTAGGGTTTAATAAATTTAGTTTCTATTCTTCACCAAAAGACATTAGCTTACCTAGGCTACTGTTATCAGTTCAAAACAAACAAAATATACACGCATAAACAAAAACAAATGGAAAATATCAGAGATATTTTGGTGGTATAAGATAATCAGTGTTTTGCAGTTATTAAGTAGGTTTGCTAACAGTATCCTCTCCTACTTTTACACTAGTGAAAGAGAATTATTATGTTACAGGTGTAGACTACCACCCTGAGTAAATTCCAATTTTCAGTTTCTCTGGAATTTTTGGCTGGACCACAACTATGGAGCCAGCCCTGTAATTAACTGACTGACTGACTGATCGTAATTCCACCACTAGTCAGCCAGTGACTCAGTTGGAGTTTTCCCATTGGCCGTTGCTCTTTCAAAATTAATTGGTGCAAACAGTTTCTGTTAGGGGGTGTTTACAGATCAGTGTTGCCAACTCAGTGCATAAGTTGCTAGATTTCTTTTCAAACAAGAGTGGGTATAAACCTGGTGCATGGCTGGAACATGTATGGGTGCTGCTGGAGAATGCTTCCAATACACTCAAACACTAGAGGGCTTTTAAATTGAAATGATTATGGGAAGTGTTGAGTTTGTATTAACACATAATGCAGTAACTTTAACAACAAACGGGAGCAAATGAAAGCAGGGCTTTGTACGGAAAAATTGTAAAATACTGTAAAAATCATTAATTGTATATGCCAAACAAGAGCTAGCTCAAAGTTCACTTCACACAGGTTCAAATGAACTAGTTCACTTCACACAGGTTCAAATGAACTAGTTCACGTTCACAGTTCACAATTTTGAATTTGAACTAAGTTCACTGGCATATTAACGTGTTTATGTTCATTTTTTATGTTTTTTTTTATTATTCTTTTTCAGTAGAACCTTCCTACCCATCCTTCCAACAAGTCTTCCACCCAGAGTCAAATCACTGCCACTCCTCAAACTATAAGAATTACTGTATAGAGTTGCAGACAGAAATTACTTTTAAAATATAAAAAAACCAATGTGAGTATATGTTTTACTAATTTGAATCTGGAGAAGGAACTTTGCGGCTGTTGGTTTATGGTTCTTTTCTTAAGGATTTCTCATCATCATCATTCACTCATACATATTTCTAAAGACTGGTCGGATGCTTCAACTCTCTGTGTTGTTTCAGATTCTTTATTGATGTCTGTTTATTCAGACCCGGCGGTGAGATTTTGACCTAGTTGTCTTGGTATGTATGCGTTTTGTGCTATGTATGTTTTTCAAATGCCAATCTATGGAGTTTCTGTCTCATTTCTGAGCCTGCATACTTCTCTAGTAGCTAATAATCCTACTAGCAATCAGATGTGAGACAGAAATTACATACTCTAATTCTGTGATGTGGCACACTGCAACAGTATATCAAGTTGAGTGAGCATGCAGGTAAACTTGAACCCATATACAGCAGGGATGTCAAGACAGGAAGAAAAAGACAACCATCAAGTTTCTATCCAAACACACTGCAAATTTCAACTGAATTTACAGAAAGTGTGCAATATAAAACATGAGTTGAGCCTTGTTTCCCTCTGCTTCCGCACACATAGCACACATGACCCCAAACATGACACAATCGTCCTGTTACAAATTTTCTGTCTCCAAGCCAGAGCTGAGAAGTACTTTGGCATCAACCAACCATGAAGCACAGGAGGAGGAGGAGGAGGATCAAGGTCAATGGCTTCCCAGTTCATAGAATATGAATAATAACAATAACTAGAAAATTCCAGAGAAATTTTGAGTGCCACGGGGGCTACTGCCGGGATGAGTACATGATTTATTTCCAGTGTTCAAAAGTCACCCTGATCATATTCTGGTTTTGAGAAATGTCTTGATATAAAAGTCTCTGATATAAAACAATGTCACATCCCTCCATCATGTATTATGTGGGAAATATCTCATATTCTGTCTTGTTTTTTTTAATAAAACAAGAGGCAACATGTCTTCAAACGGGCATTTAAAGGGTTAAAATCCTGAAAACTAATAAACATTTGGTAGGTTTGAGCAGAACTGAAGTGGTTTAAGAGATATATGCAAAAAAAAAAGCTGAAAAAAATATTGATATATGATGATTTTATAGCATTTTCTTTGTGTGTCCTTTTTTGGACACGAGGAACCCCAGAGGGTACAAAATGTGTTACCAGTGTATAATAGACCTGTAACAGTAACTGACATTAGATTTTAAAAATATGTCAAAAAAGACACTTTCTTGCAGAAATCCATACCTTCAGCTGTAACACAGCCAAAATGATCAGCAAATCAAAAAAGAAAAGTGAAGAAAATGTCCAAAAAAGGACAGAGGGACCCCTGAGGGTTGATAAATCCCATGAACCGCTATTTAAATTACCACTATTATGTTTTTTTCGGTGCTAAATTTAACATTACTGGGGAGGAGAGCAGCGCGACTAGAAGTGACAGCGAGAGAGGGCTAGTAGCTTCTCCTCTCATCTGTCTCAGTGGAGACCGTCACAACTTCATTCCCTCTTTTAACAAAACAAAAAAAAAGAGCAACGAAGGAAGCAGTAAATGGACTTACATATTTAACCTAACTAAATGTAATTTAAGGCCTAACATGCGGCTAATGTAAAGCTAGCAGAGCTTGGAAAGTTGGTTATCTGGTTGCTAGGCGCACGCACGCACGCGCGCACACAGGTCAGGAGCTGCCGTTGCCATGGCAATGTGAAAATCTGCCCAGAATTTGGCTTCTACATGGCTTCAAAACAACTGCAAATTATGAGAAAACCGTTACTTCTTTTCAAAAACTGAAAAGACCGTGCCAGACACTGAAGCCAGAAGTTTCTACAGTCTCTATTTTATTCAGATATTCCTTAAAATGAGTGAGTAAGCTCAGTGCGAAGACAGAGTGAGATTCTTTTGAAAAAAAAAGACGATTACATTAGGTGTCAATGAGAGTGAGACAGGTATTGCTGCTGGACTCGGCACCCCCGTTTAAATTTTGTGCAGACCCTGCCTGTCAAAGTTACATTTTATGAATCCCAACAACTATGTCTACATTTTCAGAAAGAATTATTTGTCTCCTTTTTACGGATTGGCCGTGAGCTCGAGTTAAAAATAAAAGTAAAGGTTATTTTTTACTGCTTCACACACTCTAGCCAACTGACGCTTTCACTCTAACTTTGAAGAAAAAGTGATTTGCACTCCTCCTTTGAGTGCTCACAGTTTGAAAAGTTTACATGTTATGTAAAAACAGTTCCTGTCTTTTTGAGAGAGCAGAAGTTTTCCTCCGTTTTATAGTTTGAATCACATTTCTACGTGCAGGTATGAGAGAGCTGGGTGACTCAAAAAAAAGGTGCAATTTTGTCGAAAAAAGGTGGGTTTCTAAAGAAAATTCCAATGCATTTCTAATGCATTATTTATTCCCAGTTTTTTGGGAATAACTTTGGGAAAAATTGGAATTTTAACACCAAAAGTCATAGCACCCCTTTCGGGATCAAGACGCACGTTTTGATGTATATATTACCGGGGTTTTCTCAAAGCTGCGGGACGAGTTACGCGCCGAAATTTGGCGGAAGAATAATAAACCCGAAACAGAATATTAATAGATGCCTCGGGGCGGAGCCCCGAGGCATCTATTAAGCTGAGCACCCGTGGCACTAACTAGAAAATTCCTGGAGAAATTTTGAATGTGCCTGCTGCTTGGTGTGTGTACTTCACTCCTCACGTTTCAATCTGTACAAAGGACGTTACTTTCAGTTTCAATCATGTCTTATCCTGACACTGACATCAGTCACTGCAGGTGTCCCTCAAATAGCCATTTGAAAGAAATCAGCTCCTGAATTTGTATTGCAGTGAATGGGAGAGGTGGAGGGTACTCCCAATGCTTTGAGGCTCATGTTCAAATTCTGTAAGTGTCTGTGCTAAAGTAGACACATTGTATTAATGAGTTTAATTAGCCAATCAGAATCAGCTTCACTGATTTCTGCCAAGTAACACCTCTTCCTGAATTGTATTGCAGTCAATGGGAGAGGTGGAGGGTACTCCCATCACTTCCTCAAAAACTGTAAAAGATATCAGAATGAGACCAAAACTGGGTGATACAGGCAAAAAAAAAAAAAAAATCTCTACATTTTTGATATAGAAATTGTCAATGAAGGTTGGAAATTGTGGGATTTAAAAAGAGTTTGTCTGCCTCTTCAGGGATGGCAGTTAGAGTTCGCAGTTAGCTCCAGTTAGTGAGTCAAGCTGTGCCTTAAGTAAGACAGCAGACATCGCTGAAGATGTAATAAACATGACAATCCTCTACACTGAAGTTATAACAACACCACACCGAGCGAGCGAGACAGAGGGAGAGAGAAAGAAGCTAGTACTACCCAGATACTGCGTTTGTAGCACTTGCCTGTGTATGTGCACATGTGTCTATGTGTCTATGTGGCTGTTTTGTAAACATCACAGAGATCAGAGAGCCTATTAACGAGCGTGTTGGAACACCTGTGTCTAGCTGAAAGACAGAGCTGACAAAGATCTGGGTGAGATTTTGGCTCGACGAGCCTCTCAAACGATTGCTATTTGTGAAAAAACGATAACTCTTATGGGAACCATGAGCAGACCATGACAGGCACAAGACCTTCATGCACTACATATATGGCTTTAATGTTTCTAGAGCCAAAAATGTGGACATAAGAGCGAGTTACAGAAAAATGTCACTTCTGCGTTTTTGGGGAAATGAGCTCCTGAATTTGTATTGCGGTTAATGGGAGAGGTGTAAGGGACTCCCATCATTTTGAGGCTCATGTTCAAATTCTGTCAGTCTCTGTGCTAAGATAGACACATTGTATGACACATTTGTCTACTATCGAGGAAGACGTGATGTGTGAAGATTGAAATATGTGGCCGCGAGAACGAGTTAAACTGAATTTTTTCAGAGGAGTTCTAGAGCTTCACCCACTCTAGCGATGATGTCATCCAAATTTTGTGCAATACACACCCATTATAAAGTCTGAAACAGCCTAAAAATGACACAAAACGTAAACTTCTGTGTAAACCGTAATAGTTGTCAATATACCGATTTAACCCAAAAGAGTCTCAAGTCTTGTTACCCATTTAACGTTTCAACCATTTTTCTACGTTGAAGTATGACACAGCAGTAGAGCTCCAAAGTTGGTTGTTTTGAAGACGTCTCCCCTCCCATTCTCTATGGGAATTATTTTTATCGCCATTTACGTCGCCATGGTTACTCAAATTGCTTAGAAAAGTCATAGCACACCATTCCCTATCACGTTTTTTGAATGTGCCTGCTGCTTGGTGCATTTACTTCACTCGTCAGTTTAAATCTATACAAAGGACATTACTTTCAGTTTCAATCACGTCGTAGAGCCTTATCCTGACACTGACCTCAGTCACTACAGGTGTTCCTCAAATAGCCATTTGAAGCTGTCACAACTGTCAAAAATAACCTCACACTTTGTCCCCACAACCCTAGGAAGACATAAACACACATGCAAAGAACCACACATCACACACATACATTTACAGAAACACACAAAAACCATCTCACGATTTGGATTAACCTTCTAAATAAAAGTTTCAATCAGGTAAGAGGGAATTATTTGCTCTGATGTACAAAAACTTATGCAATTTATACTGTCAAACACAGAAGCACAGACATTGACACACACATGCCATCTCCACGACATGGATACACTTTCAAAATAAGAGTCTTAGAACGTAAGAGGCAAGGTAGATAATAAAAGTTCTTCTTAGAAGATCTTATAAGGTATCGTCTATGTGGGCATATGGTGATAAACCTTTATTGCGGATCAACTTCTGTTAGTGCCCTAATCCTGCATGTTAGGAGTGTCAAAAATCATGGTTCGGTATGTTCCTCGGTTTTCAGGTCACGGTTCGATACATATTTGGTACAGCAGAAACAAGGAACAGAAAACATTAAACTGCTTTTTTTTCTTTTCAGTTTTTTTCTTTTTTTATTAAACACTGGTTTACTGACCAGACAATGTCTTTCAAAAATAAAAGCCTGTAATACTGCCAAAACCTAAAAAAAGTTATTTTCCCAAAGTAAATCAAAATAAACATTCTCTCAAATAAATAAAAATAGTAAAATAAATATCCATTAAGGTGCAGCATGTAGAAAATTAACTGTACTTAAACTGTACTGCTATTGTATTCAAATTAGCAGCTTTCAGCTTTACGTTAGGACTGCAACATAAATTCTCTCACAAATAAAAAATATATCAAATAAAATGCAGCATGTAGAAAAATACCTGTACTTGTAAGCTACTGTACTCAACATAAGGAGCTTTCTGCTTCGCTAGAACTGTGCAACATAAATATTCTCACATTAAGGTGTAACATGTAGAAAATCAACTGTTGAACTGTGCTTTACTATTAACATCAGCAGCGTTCAGCTTCCCTTTAGGACTGTCCAACAGTCTCAGTTTTTACTGACATTTATTGTATTTTTATGTTTTGATGGCATTGACAGTATTTCTAGCGTTGCCTGTTGTGACTGGAATTGTGCTTCCTGGCCTCTCCAACTTCCCTTATGACACCGCCTCCCTCAGTTGCTCTTCCAGATGGGAGCTTGTGTGCTGCTCATAAATGGGCCGAGTTTGAAGAACGTGACTTTCCATGTTTCAGTCAGATGTGATGTAGTGCGCCGTTACTGTCAGGTAACTCTCAGTAGCCCTAAATGTCCACCCATCCGTCATGAGAGCGACAGCAGATGCCTTGGATAAGTTGTGGACAACTGTAGTGTGTGTCTGTTTGTAAAGGGCTGGTATCACTTGCTGGCTGAAATGCAGACGAGAGGGAACTTCTTAATGGGGCTCGATTACTTTCAGTGTGTGTTTGAACCCTGTGTTCTCAACAACAGAGAACGGTCGCATATCCGCTGCTATAAAAACACGTATGGCGCTTGTTATTGCTTTGGCACAGTCTGAATTATTAGCAAGTGGCTGCTTAAATGCCATGGGGTTGCTGGGTTTGTACTGTACTTATTTTCTTCCTTGTCCCACTAATCTTAACTCAGGTGAAGCCATTTCAAATGAGTTAGCAAGTTCGAAGTGCTACCAGCTACTGTACATGCCTGATTAGGGTTGTCACCAGAACCGATACTTTGGTACCAATTCGATGCCATGTGGCAAAAAACGGGCAGTACTCGTTTTTTTGTGGTATCGAAGGTACTGAAATTACCGACACGTAACGAAATTGATAGTCACCCTCTTAGGAAGTAACGTAGGATTGACATCATTGAGGGTGCATCGTGTATATCGTCACGCCCGCTCGCGCATCAGGTCTCATTGAGCTCTTGTGCGCAATATCCCATCATCATTATAGTTGACTGCGAAACAGAAGTGTTCCCACACAACAGACTGTTGAGGGAGGGTCGTCAAACTCCTTAAAAAGAGCCTGCTGCACTGACTGAGCTAATAACATCTGTCACGCGGTGAGGTCAAGTTGGGGTTTCGTCCTGCCTCCATGTCTTGTCATTTCCTGTTTTATTTTGAAAAGTAACTCTGCATCTGAGTCCTCTTTCTATTCCAGGCCTGACAAACATCCAATTTGCTAAAGTTGTCTCTCGGAATTTACGTACACAAATAAGTTCTGCATGTGCACTGGCTGCATGTGTTTGGTACACATGCAAACTGAACCAAAAGGCCTGTACTGAAAATTTTCGGTTCAGATAAATGTACCATTACACCCCTAGTACATGTGTGTATACATGTCTTGTGATGGTTGTGGGAAGTGAGGACAAATTGGGGTTTGAAACCATCAGCATGAGGTTATTTTGGCCAATTCAAGCTTCAAATTACTTTTTGAGGACACCTGCAGTGACTGAGGTCAGAGTTAGGATAAGTCTCTACAACATGACTCAAACTGAAAGTTAAGTCCTTTGTACAGATTGAAATGTGAGGAGTAAAGTACATGCACAAGGCAGCACCAAGCAGCAGGCACATTCAAAATTTCTCTCTGTGAATTTTTTTAGTATATGTCTTCAATGCTATTGCATTGCAGGCACATTAATTAAACTGTGCATGGAAACACATTGCTCTTGGAGTCATGTACCCATATAGTGTCAATGAGAAAATAACTGCCCAATTTGAGCAGAGGATGGAAATTACATGCTCGACATAAACATGCCCACAAACTTAATGCTTTCAGAGAGACAGGACTGCCTGCCTCTATGTATCTATAGTTTTAATGCATCAGGAGACAGTAAATCTCTTTGGGAGGGGGTAGCAGGGCTCAGTGTGTACCTGGTCTCAGCGGCACAGAGCAGCAGCTGGGTGCCCACATGGGGCCAGACCCCCCCCACAGAGATCCAGCTGGAGCATTCGCACTTGGTAGGGTGAAAGGGGGGCTACAGCAAATCACATACATAAATACTGCACCTGATGCCATCCAAGCATAGCCAGTCCTCTGTTCACTTTTTATGCTTTTATTCTGAAACTGAAAATTTCATCAATCTCACTGAATTTTCTCTGATGAACTTTCCCCTCTGTCACACACAAATCATTCCATTGCTGCTGTGTAATCACCAACACTCTTTCATTGACACATTCCTGAGCAGCCCACCTGTTGAAGAATGACCCAGTGTGTGCAAAATAACCCTGCCTCTCTCCCTCTCTCTGTCACACACACACACACACACACCTTTCCTCTATAGGTTTAGGTGGGAACGATCAGATCATTAAACAGGGCTGCACTGGCCTCATGTCTGAACTTTCAACCTTGACCCACACAGCCTCTACCCACATCATTTCTCTTTCAAACAACACGCACACACACATACACACACACACACACACACACACACACACACACACACACACACACACACACACACACACACACACACTACACACAGATTAACAGAGCTCCATTGTCACAAATTTCACAGCAAGTCTCAGTCTGTCTTTCCCCCAGCCCCCGGCGTACTACCACACACATACCCACCCTCCAACCATCCACACCATACAGTACTGGGCCAAGCCTCTCATTCCCCAAGTCTGAAGAAAAACACAATAATGTGTGTTCCCCATCTGCAGTGGGCTATCTGCTCCCTGTCACTCTTGACCAGCCCCTCAGCCTGACACACACACACACACACTGACACACACTGACACACACACACACACACACACACACAAAACACACACACACACACACACACACACACACACACACACACACACACACTCCCTCTGCCTAATGTGAGGGAGTCTGTGCTTGTTAGTACAGGAACACTTCATCAATGTAATTAGGGAAGTCACTTAGTGATATTGCTTTTGCAGATAGAGCACATTTCTTTACTGCTGATAGTACTCGCCTTCTTCCATTAGCGGATACAGAGAACCAATGCAATCCAACCACCCAATATCTGTACCTGCTCGTCCTGTGCAAGACTGCACAGCTGGAGCCTATCCCCGCATACAACACAGAAAATCCCAACTGCTTTACCACTAGGACTACAACTAACCATTTATTAGACATTAGTTTTTTAAGTGATGATTAATCATTTTGTTTGTTAGAAAATCTAGAAAAATCCATCTCATTTTCCCAGAGTCCTAGGCGATGTTATCAACATGTTATATTTTGTCTGGCCAACCGTCTAAAACACAAATCTATGCAGTTTACAGAGCATGTAAATATGCTCTCCTTGGAGAAGATGGAACCAGAGAATGTTTGGCATTTTTTGCTGACAAATGACATATAAATTAATCAAAATAGTTGCTGGTTAATTTTCTGGTCATTAACTGATTATAAACCAATAATTTCAACTCTACATACAACTTTTTTTTTAGTATGATTGACACAGTATTTTACAGCATTTGTCATGGGGTCAAGATAGTTAATTTAGTTCATGGGATGTAGAGAGAAACAACCAGAGATCCAAGGATAGTGAAAAGACCATTTGTTGCTTTCACTTTAATTGCTAAGCTCACTGGACATTAGAAACTGGAGCCTGTATTTAGAATGAGATGTGATGTATGTATGTGATTCTATAACAGCCTGGGATTTCTACCAGCCAGAATGACCAGGAATAAAAATAACCCAGAGCACCCTCATCATGTGTAACCTAACAAAAATGCAGTGCTGATGGTGTCTGTCCACTACACCTGAGGCCAGGATAAGATAACACAAATTTAATCAGAACTAAAAAAACAAGCTCACTCTGTATTTCACTGCTGTATTTGCAGGAGAGAGAGAGGGACAAGCTCATCTAATGATGCTGACAAGTTGTTCAGTGTTGCACATGCACCCAAAGCTACAGCTCTAACAGTAAAATGTGTGAATGCTAACATAGAGATAAGATGAAATAAGGCTTTATTTGTGTTACAGCAGCACAGAGTAATTATTATTAAGTACTAATTGTATAAAATAAAGAAAAAATAAAATAAGAGATTAGAAAGCTATATACAACACATACATGAGAAAACTATACTATACTGTGGACTATACTGTATCAGCAAATTGTGCAAATATTTGTGCAAAAGAGGTCTAGTTTTGCTACTATGGCAGCCATGTTGTCTGACCTTCAAACATACAGTACATAATATTTTTCCAGTATGTCCATGTCCGTTATACTTTTATATCCCAGTATGTGACTTAACCTAGCAATCACCAGCATCATCAGCCAACTGCATCGGCACTCACAGTTATAATGTACCAGTTATTTCCAGCAAACGGAATCATCTCATCTTCACTTTTCCATTAGCACTAGTATAAATCATGTGAGAGCGTTTTAAGAGTATTATAAGGCTAATCAGCTTCCATATATTATGAGCTTTGGTGCAGATGCTCACTACATCTTTACTGTCTCCATGGTTGCTGTTGGGTAAATTACCATGAACTAACACCCTCCTCTGAAGGGGTCTCTGGCATTTTCTGCAAGGATCAATCTGTACAGGCATTATTGCTACATGATTAGAACACCTGACAAAGATCTAAGGAAAGAAATGTGAAGGCAAAGAAATAGTCCTGAAGCATCTCAGGATTTATCACTCTGTGATGCCTTACAAGTCTTTACAGACCAAACAGGCCTTTCCTGAGCTCAGCTTTCTACCTGCTGACAGAGAGAGAAATGCCACTGTTTAGCTCATGTGATCACATGAAGTGAAACTCATTGCCCTGTACTGACTGAGCTGAGGGCAAAATCTGGAGCCTGGTACAATACATATAAGGCAAGAGGAGCCTGCTCGACTGAGTACACAGAATCTGATGGGGGTGGGGGGAATAGATACCCACACGTTTGGAAATAGTGGCAAGTTGGAAACCTATGCTAAAGATGTGAATTCATGAACAGTAGAGCTAATAGTTATGAACAATGTGATGAGGAAGTTGCTCATATTTGCATACCACTACTGAATGTGCTTTATTTTTACATCAGTGTAACCAGACAATTTCATTATTTCCCACATAATATTACAAAGGTTACACAGCACTTACATGCAACTTGTTTTCCTGATAAAACACTAGTTATCTTTTAAATAAATACCAGGAATGTAGAGATTCAGTACTTAGTTATTGTGTTATTACTGTAGATCTGAAACAAATGCCTGTAAGTAAGTATGAGGTCTGTAAGCATTATTACTGACAGATTATTTCTCCTAGTTGCTCTCTTCATGTTTAAGAAACAACCAGTCCCTCTTCCACAAAAGT
Source organism: Seriola aureovittata (assembly GCF_021018895.1). Classification (NCBI taxonomy): domain Eukaryota; kingdom Metazoa; phylum Chordata; class Actinopteri; order Carangiformes; family Carangidae; genus Seriola; species Seriola aureovittata. The sequence goes on along the minus strand of NC_079384.1, from coordinate 22,373,926 downwards.
CACAACAGCAATCTATCAACATAGGATCTAGGAACATTTCACAACACATCCTACATGACTGTGTGACGCAAATTTCATCATCTGCCCAAGTCCATGAGGGTCTGTGCGGAGCCAAAATTTGAAACCACACAGACCTTCCACACTACAAACACGCAAACTGTGCATGCACCAGAAAAATAAACTGGAACATTTGTTTCTTTCACTGTATGTATGTACAAATCATTAGTCCTGTTCTTGTTAAGTACTGGCACTGTCATGTTGTTTAGCCAAACACAACAAACAAAGGAGCTCTTCTTTTTGCTGTGAGGAGGTCACCATCATGTTTTCTAGTGTGAATGTGTGAAACAGGTCTGTGTATGCCGATTATAGTATGTAAAGTAACCTCATGCAAGTCCACAGGGTTTAAGTTTCGGGTAAGGTGCGTTCCTCTCCAGGCTAAGCTGGACGCAGGCAAAAAGAGGCTACAGCCTACACTTCTCCAACATCACCTCTCAACTGTATGGAGTCTTTTGTCTTAGATTTTCTCTCAGTGAAGTTTAAGTTACTGTAAATGTTCAACTCCACTGATTTGTCATTTCATCTAGCTACATATTTGTGCTCATGCTTTTTCATGTTTCTTGTACGTGGATGAGAAGCTCATGTCTGTTGAGTAAGAACTGTTTAGCCTTGCTTAGCATAGAGAGGAAGCAGGGAGAAACAGCTAGCCTGACACTGTCTGAATTTCAAAAACATATCTATCAACTAATTTTCTCTATTCAGGACTATATGGAAATGTCACAGATCAAAAATTGACTTCCACCACTGAGGGCGTGGTGTATGACCCATGATCCTGATGCTAACTGCGCCATGACACAGCCCCACAGTAATAAGCTGTGATCTGAGAGTATAACTCATATTGCTTGGAGCAACAAACAATGTGTGATGGTAGTGATCAAAGACAAGAAAAAATGTCTGAATCAAGATAAGTAACAATGTCATTAATATGAATTGTTGAGTTCTACCTCCATGCTGGTCGTGATTGTGCAATTTTCTGCACTGAGAGAAGACTAATGGCTACAATGTACCTTCTGTCTGTGCGTATGTGGGCTGCCATATGGAAATGCATGCATTCCAGCCCAATTTTGTATTGTCCTTCTGCCCACCCACCCATATCCCATCTCTGTAACTCATGGAGAAAATCATGGAGAAATTATTCAGTTATTTGCAGAATGCGGCATGTGATGTGCTGGTGAAAAAAGGGCTATGATTTTGTTTAATGTTGCGGTTGCATGTAGCACTGGCCTGCATCATCACTTGATGGATTAATATTATGGGGTAGAGGAGACTACACCTTGCACTTTTGATTCAAGTTGGGGAGTTTGAAAAATTGCATAAGACATGGAAAACTCTACAAGTGTGGAGTTTTTGTCTCTTCAGACTGTTTCCCTTCTTCGTGCACCTTGGTTTTAGCCTGCGTGAAGTTGTGCCAGAATTCCTGACGCTGCTAAAACAGGACAAGTGCATGAGATCATCTCCAAAAACACAGGCCCAATACACGTTGAGCGTGTTTCTGGAGGAGACAAGTCATGCAGCTATGCCTGCAGTTAGGTTACTGACACACTGCTGACACTTCCCTGTGACCAAGTCGCATATACAGGTAAGACGGTTGAAGCAAAATTACAGTCAATCACAGTCCTACTAATGTACAGTAAATGGGTCTGTAAAAGGCATTATGGAAACTGTCATATGCTACATCACCTAACACGTTTATCACAGGCTTACACACAATACATCTCGGCTGAATCACAAGTCACGTCTCCAAGTTACGCTTCTAACTAGAGTGGCAACCGAGAACAAAGTGCTGTTTACAAGAGGAAACGCAGAAGTGAGGTCGTACAAAAACACACATTAATGAAACATACTTTGAGTCATGACAGAGAAGACGAAAAACACTTCAGCATGTTCACTTTGGACTTACTTCAGTGTCTGATTGAGGTGGAATTCCAACAAGGCAAAAAGCAACTCCATTCATTGGGTTCTCTACGTCTGTGTGTGTCAACCGACAGAAGAAATGGTTTAAAGCTGCTCTGCTGTCCGCATCATGCACACTTGTCTTTCCTCTCAAGTCCCTGGCGTTGGTAGCGGCTTCACTGCAGACCAGACACCGGACGGCCCTCCTCTCCCTCTCTCTAAAACAGCCCCGCTGCGAGCTGCACCCATTTTTAGACACTATGCTACCGGAAATGTGGCAGGTTGGACTTCAAAGTAAAGGCGTAGAACAGTTTGCTTTTGGATCAAAAGAATTCAAGCACATATCAAACAGACATTTTCTCAAAATTAAAATGATCATTTTTAAAACCCAGGTAAACCAAAAAGTATGAATTATTACGCTGTTCAATATTGGCGGACCTTTGGATTCTATTCTATTCTATTGTGGAGTAACCTACATGTATATCTTACAGCGGGCTAATGAGCTGATTTGAGTAACTAAGGTTGAGACCTAACAACTGTGTATTTGCACAATTTAAGAATTGCAATTACAAGCATTTCTGGCCTAAAAGTTATGTGTAAGTAAAACTTTTATTTCGAAAGTTACGGGCGGCAGGGATATTTTTGTTGTCACGCGCTTGACAAGGGTCCAGATGGTGCAACATCAGCTGGGCGCGAGCTCGCGTACAATTACAACAAAAGGTGATGCCAAGTCTCCCAGAGAATGGGTGTGGCCACAGAGAGGATGTTTGTAATGGGAATGAGTTCAGTCAGTGTATGACAGTACTGTAGATTTGTACGTGTACTCAGTTACACATTGAAGTCCGATACACGTCACAACAATACAAAAAAATTTTCAGAACTAAATCACTTGTATTTCTACCACAGGTTGTTCAACATTTTGCTTCAGCTGTAATCAGCTTTATTTTATGTTTGCATGTTTGTGCTTTTCTCTGGGCTGCTGTGACCTCTGCAGGTCCTGATGACAAATTAGGCCACTGAGTAATATATACAGCTCCAGAACACTTCACCTGCACATGTTCAAAACCTGTCCATATGGCTGGAATAATCCTTTAGGGTGGCAAACATAAGCTACAGTGCCCTTACTACTCCCCAATTCCTTCCACTCCCTGTCAGTGGTGGACAGCCCATTGGGAGCACTGGGACACTTCTTGGTCACCTGAGGGTGTTTTGGCCAGTATCATGAACGTCATCTGTGATAACATAACAAGCAGGAATGAGTTGACGGACCTCTTGTATCACCTCACCTGTGTGTGATGGCGATTACTTTGTCCACACCGTTGCTGCGGCAGCGCTGCTCCTGCCAGCCACATATATCCTTTGATAATGCTATCAGTAATAATAATCCATTGTTGATGAGTGGTTGGAAAAATATTGACTTGTTACCAGTCTACAAAATGATGGTCGGATGTTCTGCATGAGGGCGTCCTGCTTTGGAGTAATTGATGCTGACCATTTTTCAACTTGAATCATATGTCTTTCAGTCAAGTTGTTCAGATCTAAACTGAGGGAGGTGTTTGGCCACTGTCCCTGGGAGGGAGGCTGCTGACAGGCAGGCAGACAAGGACAGTAGCAGCCGAAAGTAAATGGAACCAACATGCTTATATGATGCCTATTATCTCTAAGTCTTGGAATTCCCTGATCTATCAAATGCTCCCCTAGAATATTTTAAGTGGGAACACCAAGGAGATGTTTAACAAAGCCCAAGCCACCTGTTTGTCACCTCACTGCCCTTATGACTGTGCCATTGATCTCCATCCTGGCACCTCTCTGTCCGTTACCACACTCCTGTGCCCAACTTCTTCCTTAGGCCACTAAGAGTGGCATCTCCAAAGCTGGCTCCCTTTTTTACCTGGTTCTCCTGCCTGTTGCCAACCACCTCATGGAATGTATTAATATTTTGTTCCCTCTTTCCACTCCTCATGATGATGATGTTCACCTTAGTCTCTCTATTTCTGTCTGTTTGCTGTAATGTTTATGAGCTCCCACACTAATATTTTTAATATGAAGAGAATAGAAATAAGATTTGTTTTTGCAAAGGAATTATGGCTGATAAAATGATTACATGGGAGACAAGTACTGCACACAAGAGCTGATATGCTGTAAGTGTTATATACACATTCTGAAACATATGAACATCTTCTGATCCTACAAGAACATTGTAGGCTACAAAACTGCCCGGACTGGAAGGAAAATCTGAATGAGGAGGGAGAACAAATAACAACACTGTTTGTCACTGATATCACAAGCGAGGAGACATTCTTCCATGGACAGACAGTATCGAACACACACACACACTATGGGAGTACAGATATTTTATGGCCCACATGTATTTACCGCTGTGTCAATTTCAAACTGGATTTAAAGCCCCTACTCACAGGTGTTTTCACTGACTCTGCCAGACCAGACATCTTCTCTGGAGTGTTTTTGATTGACAGCTCCCTGACTCTCCTCTTAAATTTGTTGCACCCATTTAGACAAGACAACTCACACCATCATTCTTATCAGACCATAGAATTTGATGACATTATGTAACTACCTGCATAGCTCCACCTAATGAGCCATGGTCGCTGAAAACACCAGCAATCCCGCTGGGTGAAGTCATCTCCTAGAAATTGCATTTAACATTTCACCAAAACCACAATTTTTGCCCTGCATCAACCACACTGTCTGTGTAGCCTAAACTTGCCCAAACAAAGTCCAATGCTCTTTATGGCCACCTTCCATCCCTACAACATCTGTGTGGTACAATAACATTTCCTACCCTTATTGCCATTAAATAAAATTCAGGCACTGATTCCCTCAAAACATATTTGGAAAAACAAATATGGAGCTCTATATAAATGTAAATAAGAGATAGGGTTGAAGCATATTTAATATTAAACTAGTAGTATTAATTTAATACTTAATGACATTATTCTGTGGCAAGGAACATGTTGTTGCCTGTTGTACTACAACTTTCTGACCTTCCATTTTTAAAAACCAGTGATACATAAACTCTCTCTCTCTCTCTCTCTCTCTCTCTCTCTCTCTCTCTCTCTCTCTCTCTCTCTCTCTCTCTCTCTCTCACACACACACACACACACGCACACACACACACACACACACACACCTTCAGTATGTTTACCATCAGTGTGCTTCTCAGTACAATTACTACAAAAATATATTTATATTTTATTATCAGTAATATTAAACATGTCCTGACCTCCAAACAACCATCATTTCCTCCTCCTCATCATCAATTCATCGTTTTAATAACCTTCACCATTCTTCCCATACTCATTTTATCTAGATTAAATCACTGTTGCTTGTTGCCTCTTGTGGAGGCAAATTATTCTCAATACTTCAAGCTGAAGTTCTGACCTGTAAAGTCAGGGCTTCTCAGCCAGTTATACATGATTTTGATTTTAAAGGGACAATTTTGTTGCCAACAAAGTAATTCAAAGTCACTATGTTGTTGGGGTTTGACAGGAAGCAGGGAAAATGCAGCACAGTTCTTTTTTTTTTTTTTTTTTTTGAAACATATTATTTTTGGTCTGTGGCCCAGGGTTTGAGAATTAGCAGCTATAATCAATTTTTGTAATGACAGTATATGAAATGACAATGTTAATAATAATAATAATAATACATTTTATTTAAAGGCGCCTTTCTTGGCACTCAAGGACACCGTACAGAGTTACACAAATTGAGATTAAAAACACATTAAGAAGAAGCAATAATAAAAATGAAATATAAAAATAAAAACAATACAAAAGTGACAGAGCAATTGGCATCAGATGGAAAAGGCAGTTTTAAACAGATGTGTTTTGAGTTGTGATTTGAAATGGGGGAATGAATCGATATTTCTGAGTTGGGGTGGTAGTAGAAAAAACAATATGAAAGGTGTGTGTGGTAGTGATGACACACAATTAAAGAGAATTATTAGCTGAACCTGCCGCTCACCTCAACCACAACCTTAATGTTCTGGTTTATTCTTACCGGCCTTATAGTATCGTTTTCAGAGAAACAGCTGTAAAAAGCCACTGTCCTCTACCTGCTCAGCAGCAAACAGCTGATAGACACAGGAAGAGACTAGCTGGTGAACAGGGTGGAGCATCTAGCAGCTAAAGAGACAGATTTTTCTCAGAGTTGGTATAAACAAGCTAAAAGAGAGGGAATACTGGACTTTGAGTCATCACAAATGATGAATGATAATGTTGCTCTGTAAATGCTGGATATAAAGATGAACTGCTGGATAACAAATTGACTACTACTAGTTTCTGCTGCTCCCAAGTGGCCAAAACATCATTGCAGGTTTAAGCTGCTTAAACACAATCATAAATATGCTGATCATACTGAAGATGACAAATGAAATATATTGTTTATAAACATTTTACAGATATTTTCAATATGATGATTCAGCAAATTTGCATTTAAATTCATTCAAAATGTATTCACATTATGGTGAAAACATTCAATTTGGGCAATATAATGTGCTGTTATAGATTAGCAGTATATAAAAGTAATTTTTAGAAAACAGGCAATCCACCTTGACTGATTGCTCACTGTTGTATATGGTCATATGTCTGATAAGATCCAATTTGGTGACAAAGCAGCTGAAAGTTAAAAGCTGATTCTTATCCTTACTTTGTAGGGTGTTTTAACAACTTATAACCAAGTTAGATGTATTTCATCACATTTTGTTAGTCCGTCTCTCTTTCTGACTATATGCTGTGTTATGAAGTTTAAAGGGGGAATTGTTGTGCCTCAAGGAGTGTGTGGGTAAGTGCTTGCTGATGGTCAGCAAGTGAGACACATCTCAATGCTGATGTTGGCGGACAGTGCCCTCAGGACAAAGGAAGGAGTATGTAAAAACATACACATATATGTACACACACACACACACACACACACACACACACTCTCTTACATCATTTGTGACATGCAGTCATGCATTATGGACCACAGAAGGATGGTAAAAACTGTTATGTAAGCGCTGCTCCAACTCTAATCAGCCAAGATATTCTTCATGCTCTAGTCTTGTCCCTCACTTGTAAGTCACTTTGGATAAAAGCAAATGTAAGGCTAACTGATAGTTTTAGATTTCAGCTTGGACTAATGAGTGTTAATCTTTTTGTGCAACAGCAGTTTTCATTATGGAACACAAAGCTAGTGAAATTCTTCCAGGTTGGAAAAGTCACCTAACAACTCATAACTCATAGTTCAAACAAATCAAATAAAGAAATAAAGAATGGAATACGAGTATACAAGCATAATAATAGTGATAATAGTGGGACACCCCAATAAGCTTTAAAAGCTTGTGAGTAGGGGCCCAGTCACTGCATGTACAAAAGGTACTGCATTTCAACCACAAAATACCTAAATCATAATACCTAATACCTTAAACTCTAAAAGGGTCCTTATATGAATTTTATAGGCAAGATACAAAAACATGAAATAAATGGTGGATAAAAAGTAACAGCAAAAAAAATAATTATAAAAATAACATAAGTAAGTAACAAAATAATCATGTAAATGTATATAACTAAATATGAATAAAACTTCAAAATAGTGAGTGGAATCCCAACCAAATTAGCAAATCAATATATGGGTCACAGCCTGGTCAGCGCACCGCTGGTCTGACAGTAGGTACATCAGTCCTAGTCTGTGAGAGGCCAGATTGTTATCATCACATAACAATGTTGAATCGAAAGTAGCTCGACTTGTAGGTCCTTGAAGACATTTCACTTCCGTTCAGTCCTTGACTGAGGGATGGAGCTGTGTCTCGGGACATAGAGCGGGTTGTCCACTGATGTAGTGCAAAATACTGAGCCTCTGATGGCTGTGTATGGGTGAATGAATGGGTGAATGTAGCAAGTACTGTAAAGTGTTTTGAGAGGTCAGTAAGTCTAGAAAATCACTAGTAAGTCTGTTTACCATTTAAGGATGAGATGTGAAACATCTTAAAACAAACAATCCAAAACTATACTAAATAATACAAAAAAACTCAGTACCAATACTAAGAAGTTTTAAATGAGCTAGGAAATGAAAGGATGCAATTTGAAAACATATCTATTGCTCAGATGAGTTTTAAGTCAACAAACTTTAGTATCTTTGTTTATTGCATTTGTTTGTGAATCCCTCCTCTGTTGGTTCCATATTTGTCTTTGTCTGAATTTAAACATTACTCCAAATGTGGATGAAAGGAATGGAGATTTATTGGAATTACTTTATCAGATCTTCCATCAGAAGAGATTAGGAGATTGGATGATCCCAAAACATCCCACATCCCTAAACAAAGGGTTTGTAACATTTTCTTTACACCAAAAATCACTACTGAGGTCCTCTGGTCTTTATGCTAACACCACTCTGCTCCAATAAAAACAAAGCTGTTAAGGATTTAATCCAGACATTGTGTTGGAAAGTGATGATTGTAGGGATGTAGAAGGAGGAGGGTGACCTGTGTATGTGTGTGTGTGTGTGTGTGTGTGTGTGTGTGTGTGTGCATATGTGGAGGCACTAATCTGGCCTTGTTCTGAAAAGAGCTTCATCCCCACTGCAGGGGGTCTGTGGAGACGCAACCTCAATGTCCTCCCATCATCCCCCAGTCACTGTCCTCATAAACACTGTGAACTCCGTCCATACCCCTCCCCCCCAGAGTTTACCATTTGTCCTTACTCCCATCTTACTTCCACCTCCTGCTACAGAGACTTTGCTGTCATAAATCTCCCCACACATGTTTGGATATATGAAAACAAATCTAGATTGATTATTAAAGTAAAGTGGAGTGTGATAGGGTTAGTTTCAGTGGTACATTATTTCAAGATGGTTACCCACATTGATAGCACTGTAGTCTCACCAGATATGAGGAAACAGAGCCTACATTTGCTATTTGTATTGTGTTACCTATTTTCAGTAATTGGCTAACAAGATAAACTAGATAAATAAAGCATACAGACTAGAACCTCTTTTTACTCCACTGTAGCAATTGTATTTTTATATTTTTATTTATATGAAACTTCCAGCACGTCGGGAATTCAGAGCCATTTTGGCATCATGCTGTTTGATCCTCGAGCTGTTTCCCCAATTTCTTATGACTATCGTGAACTCTGCACTCCTGTTTGCAGTCTCTGTGATTTCATGAGAATCGGTGATGGTTACCTGCTATGTCCAAAGAACTTTAGACTTTAAAATGGGTGACTTAAGATACTAAGCCTAACTTTCCTTTAAAGTAATAAAGGCATGTAGTACATGTCAGTGTTATGCCAACAAATTAAAACTAATTTCTATGAATAAAAGAAAAACAATATGAGTAATAGAACATAAAAATAGGATAGAAATAATCTTCAAGTCCGTCTGTATGTCTGTATTCTGAAGTGCTCTGTTATGCTGTGACCTACCAAAGAAACAGAGAGGCTGGTCATTGTGTGTGTGTGTGTGTGTGTGTGTGTGTGTGTGTGTGTGTGTGTTGGGGGAGGGTCGGGGAAACACCCATCTGTCTATTTACAGAAGCCCTGGGAGATTATCTATCTAATCCTCAGTGAACATGCAGTGGTGCAGGATTGCCAATAGGGGGCAAGATGATCGTTAGCTGCTGATGAATGTGAAAGATTTGTTTTGACTCACAAAGAAGGATAAACTGGGGTAAAGATGTACGGAAGAGTTTTTATACAAATGATGGGAGAACAGATTTACATGTTAAACACACACACAGCTCCAGTGTGTGTGTGTGTGTGTGTGTGTGATTTCATCAGTGGTCCAGTCCAGTCGAATTATTCTCCAGGATGGGCTGTCCTGGTTTGATCACATATAAATGGCTGATTGAATTAGAGCTCTGTGGCTTCAGAGAGAGACTCAATGATCACCTCACATCAGTGTCACTTGCCTGCAGCCACAGCACAACCACACATTTCCATCTCTGGACTTCATGTTCTCTCTGGAGTTGAAAGCAAATGACAAAGTTTCAGACTTCTTTGAAGTTACACTAGGTGACCATTTTTGTCATAATAATCTAAATCACAGGGTCCAATCTCTTACAAAGACACTCATGTCACATTTTCAACATCGGAAAGTGACACATTACACATTAAGAGAGGAACACAAACTATCCCTTAACAACCCAGTCTCCCATCAAAATATACAATAACAGCAGTGAGGGACCGTTCTGCTCAGTGAACACTGAGCTCATCATATTACAATTTTTGGCATACAAAACATGACACAAGCCACTGGGCTGTTTGTCATCATTTTACAAGATTTCTGGGTATACAAAGCTGCACTCATCAATATTTATATATTATCAATGGATCGTGATCAATGTGTAATGTGAAAGGAGCCCTTATAGTGACAAACCCACACACAATTGCCATAATATCAGCTCTACTAAGCATCTTTTAGCACATTTTTCTGGCTTTCTGACCCATAACATTACTAAAGCGCCTATAAGCCAGAACACAACCAAATACATAAACATGCTGTGTGTCCCGGCCAGGTTCATCACTTTTTTATGTCCCTTGGAAACACTTCCATTGTCATCTGTGCTACCTGCAGCGTGTTTCTGTGTTTGCTTGTTTTGTCATTATTTGAAGGAAATGTGTTGTCAAATTGATGTATACGTTTTCTTCAGTTGTTTGTGTTTTGTCTGTTTGCATGTGTTTTCTTAAGTTGCAGTGTGTTGAGCTCTAAGGGCGACCATATCATTTTATATTTTTTTATTTATTTAAATGATGCACTGGCAACAAGTGGCAGCAAGTCCACATAACGTACACAGAACTCCTGCCTTTAAAGAACTGCCTCCTTCTGAACACCTCCAAGACCAAGGACATGGTCGTTTCAGAGGTCTAGGCCCACCCTTCAGCCAGTCAACATTTGACAGGAGGACACTGATAAATATCTAGGTGTGCACCTGGACAGTAAATTGGACAGGTCCCTGAACACAGATGCCATCTATTAGAAGGGGCAGAGCCGGCTCTTTTTCCTCAGGAGGCTCAGGTCCTTTGAAATCTGCAGTGAAATGCTGCACATGTTTATCAGTCACTGGTGGCCAGTGGTGTTTTTATACTGCAGTCTGCTGGAACAGCAGCATGTCCGACATGAACACAACGAGACTGGACAAGCTGATCAAAAAGGCTGGATCTATGCTTGGCAGGAGTCTGGACACACTGAGGAGTGTTGTGGAGAGATGCTTGCAATGTAAGATGGAGGCCATCTTGGACAATACCAACTATCCTCTCCACAACATTCTGGCAGGACAGAGAAGCAGCTACAGCTACAGTAAACATCTCATCTCACAGCGCTGCAGAACAGAGAGGTTCAGGAGATCCTTTGTTCCCACTGCCATCAAGCTATACAACAACTCAGCCAAAGGAAGTGGACTAATTATGTGCCTGCAATGCAATAGCATTGAATATTATTATTCTGCATACTTTTTCATTTTATTCATCTTCTGTATCGAAATTTCAGCGTGTAACCAGTCCTTTACCTTTGAGAAAACCCAGACAATATATATATGTAATGCTTGCGGTTCGATCGGGAATGGTGTGCTATAACTTTTCTAACCATGGTGACGTAAATGGCGATAAAAGGTGAAAAAATTCCCATAGAGAATGAATGTGGCGATGTCTTCAAAACAAACAACTTTGGAGTTCTACTGCTGCGTCAATTTCAACATAGAAAAATGGTTGAAAGGTTAAACGGGTCACAAGACTTGAGACTCTTTTGGGTTAAATTGGTATTTTGACAACCATTACGGCTTACACAGAAGTTTACATTTTGTGTCATTTTTAGACGGTTTCAGACTTTATAATGGGTGTGTATTGCATGGAATGTTCAGAGCATCGCTAGAGTGGGAGAAGCTCTAGAACTCCTGAAACCTCACAGCCACATATTTCAGTCTTCACACATCACAGCTTCCTCGATAGTGCTGTTTTGTAGAAAGTCCCTACCTGAGCACAGAGACTTACAGAATTTAAACATGAGCCTCAAAGCGATGGGGGTACCCTCCACCTCTCCCATTGACTGCAATATAAATTAAGCTGATTTCACTAAAAATTCAGAAGTGATATTTTTTTGTACTTAGCTCCTGTGTCCACATTTTAGGCTCTAAAAAAACCAAAGCCAGTGCCAAAGCCAATGCAGTGCGCAAAGGTCTTGTGCCTGTCATGGTTCTGAGCCAAGCCAAAGTCACACCAAGACCTGTGCCAGCTCTGTGTCTTCAGCTAGACACAGGTGCTCAAACCAGCTCGTTAAGAGAGTCTTTGATCTCTTGATGTTTACAAACACAGCCACACACGCACGCACACACGCACGCACACACGCACACACACACACACACACACACACACACACACAAATACACAAAGCAGAAAACTGTTTACAAGTTTATGCTCATAGAGAGAAATTATAGTTCTGACTGGACAGTACAACAGTAAATACAGCAGCAGACATATTTAATTTACTACAACTACAGCAACTGTTCAACCATCATAGCAGCTCACCCATAGATTGCAATAAAAATTCACAAGCTGATAGTAAACGGCAGGTGCTACTAACCCAGTATCTGGGCAGAAATGGACAGAGCTGATTGTTATTGGCTAATTGAACTCAATTAGAAGCCCCTCCACACACACACACACACACACCACCACCATGATCACCATCCCCACCACCCCATTTTTATCACTGAAGGTTGGCTAAATAACAGAAACACCTCTGTATAATGTAATATACACTACATCCTTCACAGTGATCAATTGAATCAACAACTGTCTTAAACTATTTTTATAATAAATTGCCAACGGAGTATGTTAGTAATTATCAGTTGTATGCTCAAGTTCCTAACTGCAACTAATTGGTCGATTTTGTTGCCGTTCTCACCTGGGAACTGATATATATCTGGTAACCTAAAGATGTTGTTTAAAGTTATAGTTTTATCATATATTATTATTATCACCCGATAACATGTTTAACCCCTCTCTCCCCATTTTCAAATGTAACATAGTAACACCTTTACATTTTAACTGAATTACTTTGTTCTTTTATGTGAGAACGTTTTTACACAGTGATTTACTTCTACTGATGTCTTTTCACTAATATTAGGGACGCCGTTCACGTGGTGACATGCTGACGCTGGTGTGGTGTCCCATCTCCAGTCAGTTTCTGTTACTGGTAGAGATTATTGCTGCTCTTTCTGAACAAAAGTTAATGTTGCTTTTTTCTTCATCACAGTGTCTAACTACCTGCTATACATATAAACTTACAGTAGCTCTGCCCTAGCACACAGAGCTCTCTGTTCATTTTAGTGTCTTCCACCAACTCAGCAGTTGTTTACATGCTGTGCAGATCTGCTAGTTACTTTAGCTTAGCAGCTAGCACTAGCTTCTCTTTCTCTCCTTCTCTCTCACTTTCTCTGTGTGGTATTGTTATAACTTCAGTGTAGAGGATTGTGATGTTTAATGCATCTTCAGCGATGTCTCCTGTCTTACTTTAGGCACAACTCCACTCGCTAACCAGAGCTAACTGTGTACTCTAACTGCCATCCCTGAAAATTTTCCCTAAAAGAAAATCAGACAAAATCTTTTAAATCCCACAATTTCCAACCTTCACTGACAATTTTCGTATTACATCTGTAGAGATTTTTGTCCTGTATCACCCAGTTTTGGTCTTTTTCTGATATCGTTTACACTTTTAGAGGAAATCCCCCCCTAAACAGAGTTGAGGGGAGTTTAAAAACTGCGATAAAACCTAAACCCTAAACTATAGGAACACATATAAGATATCAATCTCTTTATTGCAGCCTTTGGACAGACTGTAGTTTTCCCTCTGATCCAATTTTCAAACACAACTTTCATCTTAAAAGCTGTTGTCTACCTAGGGAGACAGAGGGGATTGTGTGTGTGTGTTTCCCTCCTCCCCCTGGTGGCCACAGTCGCAATAACCACCAGTGTCTCAGCAGGTGCTACTGACAATTACTGGGTAGAAATGGGCAAAGTTGATTCTGATTGGCTAATTAGATTTATTAACGCTTAGCCTTTTAACTCTGAGAGCAACTCCAAGGTACATCAACAAGGTGTATTTGTGTGAACTTGTGTGTGCGTGTTGATGTGTGGTTCTTTGCATGTGTGTACATGTCTTTCTATAATTGTGAGGACAATTTTGGTTGAAAACCATTAATGTTAGGTCATTTTGGCCAGACCTGACAACTTCAAAGGGCTTTTTGAAGGTTTAACTTTGACAGTTCCTAACACCACACACACACATACATTGACAAACACACAAACACCATCACCACCTTATGGAAACTAACTGTATAAGTGTCTGGTAACACAAGCTTTTTGGATGCTCTATGTTAGACAGCTCTACTGCCACACTGACAGATACACACAAGTGCACAAGTGCAGTTGCTGCCTAAACTTTCACACAACTGACTGTGATTGGCTAATTAGCTCAGGGCATTATTTACTGCTGTCCATGTTGTTCTGTTCTAGCAGGAGAAATCACAGTAGCTTTATTACAGATCAACTACTGTTAGGGCATGTACATGTGACAAATGTAGGTTCAAAACATCATTATGAGGTCACTTTGGCCAGTCCTCAAAGTTTGTGAGATGAGTTACAATATATATATAACCTGAATGAAACTCAAAGAAAAATCAAAAGAAACACAAAGAAAAATCTTCTGTAGAGGTTGAAACATTTGCGCTTGATTAGCACCAAGCAGCAAGCACATTCGAAAAAGGAGTTTTTCTAGTTCTTTGTAATGCACACACTGACAAAATGTAATTAGAAACCACCAAAATGATTTTCATGTGCAGAAGGGCAGGTGCACTAAAAATAGAAGAAAAAAGAGACCTTTGTGTTGTGCATAGTCATTATGCAAATTCACAGCATGAAACTTTGCCCTTGACCACAGAAAATGAAATGCTCTTGGCAAATTGTCTCTTTTGGTAATTCCAGTGTATTTAAAGGAAAAAGTTGTTAAGAGTGCTTGGCGGCTCACATTCACATGCACACACCCTCATATGTATAAGTCTTATCTGGTCTGTGCTGCAACCTGTCACACATACAATCTTAGAACTTTCATAACTTTACGAGCTAAGCCTTGAGTGATTACATCTTTAAAATGAAAAAAATACATTTTAAACATAGAGTCTGTGCAAGAACATTGCACTAAAGACAATTATAACATTTCACTATATTTTTTATAATCTTAAATATGCATCACCTGCTCACCTGAGGTATCAGGATGCATCTGGTTTCTAAGCTCTTGCTGTTGCTGCCAGGTTAGCGTAGTCACCTAAAGTAAACCTGTTGCTAATGTGG